>NC_061792.1:13593265-13854559 GCF_022458985.1 Mugil cephalus | reverse complement strand
TAAACGGTTTGTTTTGGAAAAACACATTAATCAACTATGAAAATACCTGAAGATTAAGATTTTGTCAGTGGTTTCATTTTTTAAATAGTCTTTAAAAACCTCCTATTGATCCCAGTAACTCACCATGATCAGTTTTGTCGTCTCCTGTCGTCTCTGATGAAATGATAAAAAAAATCATGTCAATCTTTTTGTTCATAGTTGATGAATCAGTTTCTCCTTGGAGTCACTTTAATGATCAAGTTTAACTCACCAGGTTTATCTCTGGCCTCGTCTTTGTCAGATTTTATTTCTCCTTCTGAAAAATGTCAGATTAATCTATGAAAATACCTGCAGATTAAGTCAAAGGCTGCATACGTTAAATAGCCATGAATAATACATACGCCGTGGTGGTTTAGCAGGTCGACCTGAAGTCTCTGATAAAATCACAAAGAAATAAGTTTGAACTTTTAATTTTCATAAAAACATCCTATTCAGTTGAATCACTCACCAGGATGAGGAGGAGTTCTGTCGTCTTCTGACTCCTTTGATGCATCAACTGATAAAAAGCAGATATTGTTACAGTCTAGGATGTTAAATGGGTTCAGCTTCAATCATCAGTTGAAAACTGGAGATAAATGTGATGGAGCTGCAACACATTTGTTTTGCTGAGGAAGAAGTGTCCATGTAGCTCACAATCACCACATATGTGTTGTCAAGGTTACTCACCTGTTACATTGATGTGGTCTAGAGTGGTTAATACTTGGACTTCACCATTGTTACCAGGAAGCAATGGTTTATTCTCTGTCAAATGATTAAAGAAGTGTGATGACTGCCACATGTTTTAGTTCCATAAAGTAGCTTCAACATTTACTGTTTTATCTCCTAGTGAGAGTAAAAACATTTCTCTTCTTTATAGACAGACTCTTGTCTGGATGATTTCTAAACTGATAAAACAGTCAAAAGAATCATCAGGACAACAATCAATCCGTCAAACTGATCAGTTTAACACGATTAAATCACATTTTATCAGCAGCTACACTGAGAGGAGAGACCTGTGATGTGTCTGCTGTCAGGAAATAAAAGAACCATCATGATGAATTCACATCTTCACAACACATTCACAAGGTAAATCTTCACATTCTTCTGACATGAAACCTACAAACTGCAGCTTTCTACTTTTCTCTGGGCTGTAGATTGATCTGAAAGGAGCTGGGATAAAAATCATTTTATATCCAGCTTTACTTTGACAATTGTCAAGTTCTTTGTTCATAGTTGATGAATCAGTTTCTCCTTGGAGTCACTTTAATGATCTAGTTTAACTCACCAGGGTCTTTGTTGAGTCCTGGAGACACTACAGGTGTCTGGGTTTGGTTAGATTCTTCGTTTCCTCCTGAAAAATGTCAGATTATTCAACTATGAAAATACCTGAAGATCAAATTTCGGTCAGTGGTTTCATCTTTTAAATAGTCACTAAAATGTCCTATTAATCCCGATAACTCGCCAGGTTGATCATTGGTATATGGGGAAGAAGCGCATGATTGTGTGACTCCTGACTCCTCTGGTGAATTCTCTACTAAAATGATAAACAAAATGATCAAGCTCTTTGTTCATAGTTGATGAATCAGTTTCTCTTTGGAGTCATTTTAATGATCAAGTTTAACTCAACAGGTTTGGACTCTTCATTATTCTGGTCTTGTTGATTTGTTCCTTGTTTGTCTGTAAAATGTCAAAGTGTCTTGTTATAACGTCTTTACTGATGGTTCAGTCCATCATCTGCTTCTACAAACTCTTTCCATAGATCCAGCTCATATATTCACATTCATAGTTTGTTTAAAAACTAAAAGCAGCTTTAAAATGGTCAAAATCACCACATATGTGTTGTCAAGGTTACTCACCTGTTTCACTGATGTGGTCTAGAGTGGTTAATGCTTGGACTCCACCGTTGTTATCAGGAAGCAATGTTTGTGTCTCTGTCAAATGATTAAAGAAGTGTGATGACTGCCACATGTTTTAGTTCCATACAGTAGCTTCAACATTCACAGTTTTATCTCCTAGTGAGAGTAAAAACATTTCTCTTCTTTATAGACAGACTCTTGTCTGGATGATTTCTAAACTGATAAAAGAGTCAAAAGAATCATCAGGACAACAATGAATCTGTCCAACTGAGCCGTTTAACACAATTAAATCACATTTTACTCACCATTGGTAGGAGAGACCTGTGATGTGTCTGCTGTCAGGAAATAAAAGAACCATCATGATGAATACACATCTTCACAACACATTCACAAGGTAAATCTTCACATTCTTCTGACATGAAACCTACAAACTGCAGCTTTCTACTTTTCTCTGGGCTGTAGATTGATCTGAAAGGAGCTGGGATGAAAATCATTTTATATCCAGCTTTACTTTGACATGAATTATAGAAACACTGTTAGTTAGAATCAATCCAAGGACTCAACATGTCACTGGTTCCAGTGTGGGAACGTCTCCACAGATAATTAACATGTTACTCACCAGCTCCATTATTTTTGAAACATGGCAGTAATGATAGTGGTGGTGGATATTTCCCTGTGAAATAAAAGAATTGTCATGATCAGTTCATCTGTCACTAATTTCTAACATTTTATGGAACAAACTTAAACATAACAAACAGTAAAAGCAGTAGCTGTGCAGACAGACCACATCTGGAGAAGTCAACATGTCAATAAATACATTTAGAATGATAATACACAAAGTTAATCTGGTACAATCATTATAATCTGCTGTGAATTTGTACCTGTTCTGTGTTTGTAAATGAAGAAACCGACAACAGCAATGGCCAGAACCAGAACCAGAAAGGGTATCAACCAATTCCGATTGCTACTGTCATTGTCTACAAAAAAAAGAAAAAGAAAATCTGTTAAAGGTTTATAATCACAATGTAGATAAATGTTGATGTGAAACTCACCAGGGATGGGGGTGGAGGGGGGGAGGAAGGAGAGGAAGGGGAGGATGGGGCGATGGGGAGGAGGGGAAGAGGTGGAGGAGGTGAAAGGGTTGAGTACTTCTCTGCTGCGTTCAGAGCTGACTGGGTTTGTTAACTCACAGGTAAACGAAGGCTCCGTATCGTCCTAGAAAACCAGTGAAGAACAACATCAGCTTGAAGCTCATGAACTAAATGGTTGTTGAACGTATGAAGTAGCTGATCTGTCTGTTACTGGTCACATTCACCTTTGTTATTATGAGCTGATTGGTTTTAGTCTTCGTTACATCACCTGACCACCAGGTGTAGGTGACTGGTTCAGAGTCTGTGGTGATGCCTTCACAGGTGAGATCACAGTGGGTCTTTTCATCATCACAGTTTTCTGACACAGTTGGTGTAGGGACGCCAGCTGATGGCAACAAACATTATTAGAATTTAGATGAATAAATTATTAGATATTTATTAGATATTCCAGACTAGGTCTAAGTCATAATTGCTCCACTTACAGATAAACTTGAATTCAGTTGGTTTCAGGACTTTGTTGTTGATCTCTGCTGTGTAGGAGCCGCTGTCCTCCAGTGTTGGATTTGGGATGGTCAACACTCCAGTTGCGGTGTTCAGTTCACAGCGACCTAAAATGATAAAAGTTACACAACACGTTGACTGAAGGTGTTCTGATTGTTTTCATGGTTTTAATTAAAGGTGTTAAATACCTCTGAATTTTGGGTAGAAGTCAACCGTTCCTCCGTACCACTCCACAGCCAGGTTTGAATTATATTTCCATGTGATGCTGGTGATGGATGAAGCCTCAGAGCCTGGACTCAGGACAATTATATCTCCTACTTTCTTGTACTCGACTGTAAAACAAACAACTACATCAGAACATGTCACTCCTCTCATTTACATGTGAAGAATCAAACAGACACTTTTAACATATTTTAAATGTTAGCTATAGATTTAATGATTAAAATACATATATTTGATACACTGCTTAGTATGTACTGTATTAGTAGAGTAGTAAAATTACATAATATGACTTTGGCTATGCTAAACACAGATGTGATAACCATACGTCCTTTTTACGTTACTATTCCTGGTTTACAGCAAAATAAATAAATATACAGATACATGTCCGTATCCAAGCTCATTTCATTGTTGGAGAATTTACTGACATCAAAAACAATGTATGGACTGAACTGAATAGAAAAAAATATGTAAGACGAAATGGGCATGCGCGTCCTGAATGAAGACGTAACCATCATAAAATATACAGTTTTATGACCGAGAAAAAAAAAAAAAAAACTTTTTTACAACGTACCTGCGTTACCTTGACCTGGTAACAATGTCACGAACAAGACAATCGCCGTCAAAGCCCAGGAGTTGATGGTAAAAACCGGCTCCATCGTCGCCGAAATCAATTAAAACGACACGGAAATAAACCGAGAGTTGGCTCACAATGTCTGGAACAAAATCTAGGGTAAAAATACGGCGAAAAGACGGATAAAACTCGAAGGAAGAGGAGAATGACGGAGAGCAGGTGTGAGCAGGTGTGAGCAGGTGTGACGGCTGGATAACAGGAGAAAGTGAAACTAAACTAAAAGGCGGAAGTGACGTGGTGCAGGTAAAAAAAAAAAAGAAAAAAGCATTACTCACGACCACAGGCATTACAGATAGATAGATAGATAGATAGATAGATAGATAGATAGATAGATAGATAGATAGAAACTTATATATATATATATATATGTATATATACATATATATATATATATATATATATATATATATATATATATATATATGTATATATATATAACTATTTTGCTTTTTCTTCTGCTTTGTTTATGGAAGCTCGTAGCTAACCTGTGAACTGCAGTTTTTAAAGGTATATTCAGATATACGATATTGACTGGCTGATGCTCTGTGTTTGTTATAGATATGTATAAATTACTAGATACTGCCAAAAAACTGTTATTTAAGCACCACACTAAAGTAGAAGTACTAAAGTATTCAACGTTTTTGTGCTTAAGTGTTGCAAGTAGTTTATTTAATATTTTCTACTCAAATACTTCAAGTAAAAGTGTAGTAATACACTAGTAGTAACCATAACTTTAACATAGTTGTGAATATATGAGCGTCTTGCTAGCGCGACGTTAGCTGGCTGGCTAGCTATCTCTATAGCTTCACCCGATTCTAGCCGTTTCTTCCACGGTTGCATCTTGACGAGCCGTGTTTCCACAGTAACGGTTGCTGGGATGCGTGATTGGACACGAGTAACGATGCAGCACATGGAAAATGTATCGGATTACAAGTATTAAACTCAGTATTAAACGCATTTTAGTACTTAAATACCGTGTACTCTGGTTTGTACATCAATGTGTGGTCATTGAAGCCAGTAAAGCAGTGTATTGTAAAAGCAGCATGTATTTAAAATTCATATCATTCATTGTAATACATTTTCCAAAAGCATGCCCTAATTATATTTTGATGTTTGTCAGAAAAATTGAACTTGAGTGAATAAAAACTTCCACGAAGCAAAAATACAACAATAAACATGGATAAATACATAAAGACAAATTTGATTACAATTCAAACTACAGTAAAAACAGGTTGTTTTGTGTAGGGACATCTGATTGGTGACGAATGTCCATTTAAGAAGAACTAACAAATTTAACAAATTAAACAAATAAATACTTGGTTGCCTGCACTAACCATAGTGCAGTCAGCAGTATAGCTTCAGTTGTAGAGAGGAAGGTCTTTTCTAAAATCGTCTTTGGCCCGATAGTAGCAGTAATCAGCAGCTTTCTTTCGTCCAGTTAAATGAGTTCTGCATCAGAGTAAATGTATATCATTTTTAAATCGTAATACTTTGAGGGAATTTGAATAGGATCCCTGAGAAGACATAATAATATTAATATCATAGGGCAACCGTCCATAGCTGTCACTGCAAGAATGAGCTGCAGGAAAGAGGAATCTCAAGTCATATGGAAAACAAAATAACCTTAAATAAACTCAATAAACTAACTGTGCGGTTTCTCTACCTCACTCACACATTCAGGTCTCACTGGGTCAGGCACAGTGGAAATACAAAGTGCATATTACAGGCGGTTACCAGCAGAAAGCTCTTTTGTCAAAGAAAATACAACAAAACAAATGTATAAATACACACAGACAAATTTGACTACAACTGTTAAATACATGGAGTTTGCATGTTTTCTTTGTAATTTTTTCTTCTTTGAATGTTTCACTCATAATGCTACACATAAACACCCATGCATTGCTTCAAGTGGACCCAGCTGTTCAAGCAACAGTATAAATAATAATAAAAATACTTCCAGTTTGGTTCATGTCTGCTGACTACTGGGCCTCTCAAGGGACCAGGAGAGCTGTGAAATGATAAGAGAACACAAACTTCCATTAAACGTGAAACCATGGTTGCTTATGGACCTCAATTTAAGTTTTGACAACTTGTTGGAAACTTTGACTGGATGTGACTTGAATTCATTTTGCATTGAACTGAGCTCCAGGTTCCACATAATGGTTGATAATGTACAGCAACAATGGAACCAAAACAGAACCATGCGGGACACCACATGATGGAAAAGGTTAATGATCTAAAAAGATAATATTAGTTGACAAAACTGTCATTAAATAACATTTCACTCACCTGGTTGATCAGTGACACGTTGAACTGTGGCGTACACTGTTAAATAATAAAATACCAGAACATGTGTCACTTAGAGTAAAATTTGTGACTATTTCTGACATGTCGGGAAAACAAATTAAACTGATTAATACAAACAGCTGATTCAGAAGCTGCAGCTCCAATGAGACACAAAATATTTGCGTGAAGTACAGAGTGGATGTTTAGTCTTGCTTGAATGTGTCTTGAATTGATTTAACAATCATTGAATAACATTTCACTCACCAGTTCCATTGGAGTTAGGAGGAGGCATTGGTGCGCAGTCTGTTAAAATAAAAAAATAAATAAAAATGTCATGAAGAGCACAGACATATTTACAGAAAATATCTTGACAAATTCATAATGTGATTATCCTGTGATTCCAGCTTTTAAAAATACATATATTTGAGGGTTTCATATGGTATTAAATTATTTGAATGTAAACTTGGCATTTTGCTCCTGCTTCAGTATAATGGTTGATAATCTTTAGCACATATAAAAATAACAATAATGGATCCGGAACAGGACCCTGTGGGACACCACATGATAAAAACACTGTGTCAGACAGAACTAATCCAAGGCAGATACTGTACTGCTGTTTCTGCTCAATGACATTTCCAAAAACTTGACTAAAAAGTGGATATTTGTTTGCAAATCAGCTATAATATTAAATAACATTTCACTCACCAGGTCCTTGGTCCCTGTTGGCAAATTCAACTGTGGCGTATACTATCAAATAATAAGAACAGAACATCAACATGTTGCATGGTGTAAAATCCACATTTGTCACTATTTTCTGACCATTTTTTATATGTACTTTTATGTAAAGCAATTGAAAACAAATCACTTATCAATCTAGTCATAAGCTGCAGTCATGAAGTTAAAGTTCTACCATGACTCGATTAAGCTGCAGCTCCAGTGTGAAACAGATATTTTATTTCAAAAAGACACAAACTATAAAGGACACAGTTTTAAGTAGTTTTAACTGGGTGTTTTTTGAATTGATTGTGTATCCGTCTCATTGCGCAATAACTGGTTCTCTGTTGTCACTGTTCTTAAAATTATTAAACAACATTTCACTCACCAGTTCTACCGTTGTAATCAGAAGGCAGTTTTCCGTAATCTGTTGAAGAAAAAAATGACCATGACCAGCACTCATCTCCAAACACACACAATCACAGTGCATTACAGGGAAACCGAAACAAAATTAATTAAAATACACATATATGTGGGTTTCTGACAGTAGTAAATAATTTATTATAAAATTTATTTAATGTTGATAACCTGCAGCAAATACATAGAGAACAATAATGGACCCAGAACAGAACCTTATGGGACGCCACATGACAGAAACACTGTGTGCAAGTTAAACACTTTGATTTTAAGTAGAGAAGTTCCTGTTCAATGATATTTAACATGAGTGAGTTGCATTACTCACCGTTGTTGATAGCTTGAACTGTGTCGTACTCTGTTAAATAATAATATATAATACAGTGTAGTCATTTTTAGAGAAAAAACTGTAAGCCAAACAGCCAATGAAATAATTACAATATTAACCACTTCACAATAAAAAGCCATGAAGCTTAAGCTTTAAGCTGAAAACTCCAGCTCAAACTCCAGCTCTAATGAAACACAACCTTAGTATGAAAACTAAGGGAACACAAAGTATCTGTTATTACTCACCAGTACCGATTGGCACTTGTGGTTCCACTGTCAAGAAATACAAGAAAAGTTACCATATTAATGTATAAAATGGTAGCTAATGAAACTAAATGAACTCGAAAGTTCACAGTCCTTTGTGATTTCTTACCTTTTCTGTGTTTGAGTCTATATAAGACGATGACCACGACCAGCAGAATGAGGAGCACCAATACCAAGATTGGTATAAACAGAGTCCGATTCCCTACAAAAAGAAAAGGAAGAATACATTAATAAAACTGCAAACTTTTAGCAACACTGCTAGCTTATAATGAAGTGCCCTGTGGTGTTCTAAACTAAGAAAAGCTGTAGTCTGCAACTAGAAATGAGGAACTGTGCTTTGATGATGATGATGATGATGATATAAATATATATAGAAGTGCCAGCGAGGTGGCACTGCATATAATTAACATAAATACAGGCGAAAAGACCAATGTCTGCTAATATTAGTCTAGATTCTCTGTTAACTTCATGAATGTTTTTCTACAGAAGTAAACCCCCAGCAACATGACGTCTGTCCTACAGCAACAGTAAAATGGAAAGTTGGGACAAATGTTACCAGATTGTAACACCTGTGAGAACATGATGTAGATAAATGGTGATGTGAAACTCACCAGTGATGGAGGTGGAGGAAGGGGGAGGAGGGGAAGAGGGGGAGGAGATGAAAGGGTTGAGGACTTCTCTGCTGCGTTCAGAGCTGACTGGGTTTTCTAACTCACAGGTAAACGAAGGCTCCGTATCGTCCTAGAAAACCAGTGAAGAACAACATCAGCTTGAAGCTCATGAACTAAATGGTTGTTGAAAGTATGAAGTAGTTGATCTGTCTGTTACTGATCACATTCACCTTTGTTATTATGAGCTGCTTGGTTTCACTCTTCGTCACATCACCTGACCACCAGGTGTAGGTGACTGGTTCAGAGTCTGTAGTGATGCCTTCACAGGTCAGAACACAGTGGGTCGTTTCAGCATCACAGGTTTCTGACACATTTGGTTTAGGGACGCCAGCTGATGGAAAGAAGCATTTAATTAGATTTAATATTAATAAACTATTAGATATTCCAGACTAGCTTCAGTCCTAATTGCTCCACTTACAGATAACCTTGATTTCAGTTTGGTTCAGGACTCTGTTGTTGATCTCTGCTGTGTAGATACCACTGTTCTTTAATGTCACGTCTGGGATGATCAGCTCTCCAGTTGTGGCGTTCAGTTCACAGTGACCTAAATGAAAAATAAGCAGTGATGGGAATAACAGCGTTAAAATAAATGGCGTTACTAACGGCGTTACTTTTTTCAGTAACGGGTAATCTAACTAATCACTATTTCCATCGTTACAACGCCGTTTCCGTTACTGAAAATTAAATAGGACGTGTTATAAACTAAAGCTGTCAGTTATCAACCGACTTACTTGGTTTTCAACCACAGGAGCCGCAAAGCTGTTTTTATTTTGTTTTGTTTTGTGCGCTTGGTGATGATGACTGGCTTTCATGATAAGCCAATCATAGGCAGTGTTCAGTTTACACACAAACCACACACGCACACAACAACTTCACACCCACACCCAACTAGCAGAGGTAAGCGGCAGCAATGCTGAATGTGGACGAAAGTTGCGAGTTGTCACTGGTGGACCCGGGTTTTTTCTCTCTGATGCTGATATATCTGCCTGTTACATTCTGACTGGACGGCCTGACAGACTGTATCATTGTAGAAGCTTCAGCTCAAAAACAAGTTTTGTTCTACTTCCATAAAGACTGATCTCTGAAGGGCAGAGATTGTTGTTCCTTTTTTTCAATCAAACAAATCAAGCGAGTTGTTACACTATCGTTAAAGGAAGCACATAGGTGAACGGCGACAGTGTTTATATCCAGCTTGTATAGCGATCTCACACACTTTAATGATCATGGCAGCTCTGCATCCAAGAAAAAGAGGAGATTTGGCATCAGATATCTGGCTCTGTGCAGGACACAGTGATTTATTCTAATATCAGCAGCCTTTAGAAAGAGCGGGGGTTTGACGGGTTCAATCTTCAGGTCATCAACACACTGTAACTTTATCTGCAATGTACACGATGACGTATGAGGGAGGAATAAACAGGCACACAGCCCTCACAGGTGGATGTCTGACCCGGGAGTTTTACTGATGTGAAAACACCAAAGGCAAGTCAACCCGGGTCGTCCCAGGATTTTCGAAATCTACCAGTTGGGGCCTGAGAAGCAATAAATATTAAAAGTACGTGTCTATGCAATTCTACTCTATGCAACTGGCTGTGAAACCTGCTAAGATAACAAATACAAATTATTAGATATATTTAAACGTAAAAAAAAAAGAGTAACGCAATAGTTACTTTCGATGGTAACTCGTTACTTTTATAGTGGAATAATTCAGTTACTAACTCTTTTTTGGGGGGAGAAGTATCTAGTAACTATAACTAATTACGTTATAAAAGTAACGAGCCCAACACTGAACATAAGTCATGTTTTTGAGGTTTTTAGTTGGCTTTTAATGATATATTTGTTTAAAGACTCTTTAAGATTACATCAAATAGAAAAAAGTTTTACTGAAGGTGTTTGTTTCGTTTTCATTAAAGTTGTTAAATACCTTTGAACTCCCGGTAGAAGTCAAACTCTCCTCTGTACCACTCTGCAGCCAGGTTTGAATTATGTTTCCATGTTATACTGGTGATGGGAGGAGTCACAGAGCCTGGACTCAGGACAACTGTGTCTCCTGGTTTCTTGTAGGTGACTACAAAATAAAAAAATTAATAAATAAAAAATAAAAAAAACTGTCATTCTTTAAATACACGGTTTATCAAATCATGGACCATTTTACATTTACCATAAAAATGTCTCTTTAAACAACTTAACTTACAGAACTTGTTTATTATTTAGCTGTAGTTAGAAAAACATGTCATGTAAAGTTAAAATATATTAAATTAAAATAAGCCTTTAATTTATCCCACAGAGGGGAAATGGATGTTCAACTATTAAATATAGATCATCTGACTCTATAGAAACTGACCAACCTTTATTTGTCCTAATATTCAAGATTTATACAGAAAACAACCTCAAACAATGAGACCAGAGAACAGAACGTAGAGTTTTCCATGAGACCATGCTGTGTATTTTACTATAAAACAGAACTTTTCAACACTTACCAGCTTGAACAGTTGTCAGTGGCAGGAGTATGATCGACAGGATAAACCAAACTGGATTCATCCTCTGGAAGAAGAACAAGTGAACACAAACCTCCCTCCAGTTACACTGAAATAACTAATAAATGAACCAGTAAATCAGGAAACGCTGATCAGTGCGAGTGTGAAAAGTTATTTCCTCATTTGTTAAATAAATAAATAAAGTCTCAGTGACTGGAGACATGTTTTAACTAATGTGTTTGTTCTGGTTGACTTACCAAAGGTTAGAAAACGACGCACCTGAAGCTGAGGACGGTTTAAATCTATAAATGAAGAAGGTAAAACTCCGTGTATTATTTTATCTCCTTAATAACGGACTGCCTCGGAGCCAGAGTCATATTAGACTCCACCCACCTTTTTCTTTCATTCAAACGCTGAGAGAGTTTCTACGGAAACAGCTGATGAACTGATCCACGACGTGACGCATCAACTCATCATATCCACGGTTTATTTTTATTTTACTTCCTTCTTCAGCTTCTACAACTGAAACTTGAAGTGAAAAACACACACAAACAGAGCGAACACGGACCAACACAGGACGTTTATCTACGAGAAGTACACAAACTTCGGACATGCTCCTTGGTAGTCGGGACTTGACAAGACAGATTCTGAAGTACGTACTTGATGACGCCACGGAGTGCATTCTGGGATACCTGAGTGAACATCCGGGTATTCGGACCGTAGCTCGATGCCACTGTCGCAAACGTATGAAGAAAACTGAAAATCATCATGCCGAGGAATTCTGTACACTAATATAATCTTTTGTTGCCCCTTGTTAAGTTCCCTTCTGTAGTTTTTATTCTTGTATCTATTCTTATCTTGTTTTTATATATACAATTATTATTTTTATGTAATGTAATAACTATTTTTGTAAATTGCTGTTGGTATTTATGCCTTCTGAAGAGTGGTTGGCGTCATTTCAGAGGAGGAGAGTAAGCTACATGTGAATGTTGTATTTGTTTTAAAGTCTCTGAATAAAGTTCAGGAGAAACAAAACAAATAAAAAAGTCAACATGGCCTGTGGACAGGGGTTTGTATGCATGCATGTCTCTAACAGAGGGGTTTTCAACTAAATCTTTTATTGTGTTACTTGAAGCTGTTTCAATGGAAGTCAGTGATTTTCTGAATCAGACACAACAAAAAACAGAAAAATATTAACATATGCAATTTTTAGAGCGTTTGTGATGAGGACACTTTTGTCCCTTAATGGTAACAACTTAAAAACTTTTTTAAATCGGGCACCACAAAAAAATTAAAAAAAAAACATCAAAATCAATGTTGCTACTAATCACTGACATGTCCAAGATATGACTAACGACAGGATATTTGTTTCCAAATAAGATGAGACGATCCTCTATTAAGGGTTTTTGATGATAGGGTTGTTGATCTGGTCGCTGACTTGGAGGCCGACTTGATTTCCCACAGCACAGGAAATCGTGGACCCTGTATCCTCCTAGAGATCCAGAGGAAAAACAACATCAGCCTGAAGCTCCAGAACCAAAATGTGTCACATTCTTGAATACGTCCCACTCACCTACTAACTCCATTATCATGTTTGTACCTTTGTTATGTTGATCTCCTTGGTTTGCCTAAACCCCACCTCGTCACCCAAGACCCAGGCATAGCTGATTCGTCCAGCAGCTGTAGTGTTGCCTTCACAGGTCAGAACACAGTGGGTCTTTTCATCGTCGCAGCTCATGGAGATGGTTGGTTTAGGAACAGGTACTGATAGAAACAAACATTTAATTAGAGATCAGATGAATAAATGGATTAATATTCCAGATATTCAGTCAAATGTACTTACAGATAACCCCGAGTTTAGTTGTCTTGATGGAGTCACCGTTGATCTCTGCTGTGTATCTGCCGAGGTCCTTTAGTGTCAGGTTTGAGATGGTCAGCTCTCCAGTTTTGGTGTTCAATGAGCTGCGACCTAAAATAATATTAAGTCCTGTTTAAATTTCAAACATGTGACACCAGTTTGTACATACACAACACACTGCACCGTGGCAGTGATCGCTGCAGGACTGCAGACAGATTTACCATGTAGCTTAGCAACAGAACGAGGACCATTGACACAGCTAACGTGTCCCCTGTAGGACCAACCAGCTGCTCATCGGTGTTGTGAATAGTTCACCCCGTGCACAGGTTTATGCCAAAACCGTGCAAATGTTGTATCTGGCTACAGCTCTGCTGAGACGTACAACTAATGTACGAACAAAGTACGTAGGTGACAGAGGTGGGAATGAGATGAAATGAAAACTGGGTTCACCTTATGGCCGAACTAAAAATCTAAAATCTAAATCACCTCGGATAGAAGAAATGTAAAACCTCATAAAGATCAGCTTAATTTATTAATTATGACTTCAGATTAAATCAAAATCTTGACTGAAGGTGTTTGATTGATGATCATTAAAAGTTGTTAAATACCTTTGAAGTCCTGGTAGAAGTTAACGTCTCCTCCGTTCCACTCTGCAGCCAGGTTTAAATCATGTTTCCATGTTATTCTGGTGATGGGAGGAGTCACAAAGCCTGGAATAAGGAAAACTGTCTCTCCTGGTTTCTTGTAGATGACTACAAAATACACAACAATATCAAAACCTGTCATTCTTTAAATAAACAGTTTAATGAATCATGACACATTTTACATTTACCATAAAAATGTCTCTTTGAACGACTAAACTTACAAAACTTATTTATTATTTAGCTGTAGTTAGAAAAACATGTAATATAAACTCCAATATGTTGAATTAAGATAATCTTTCAGTTTATCCCACAGAGGGTAAATGGATGTTCAGTTATAAAATATAGATCATGTGGGTCTATAGAAACTGAACAACCTTTATTTGTCCTAATATTCAAGATTTATACAGAAAACAACCTCAGACAATGAGACCAGAGAACAGAACGTAGAGTTTTCCATGAGACCATGCTGTGTATTTTACTATAAAACACAACTATTCAACACTTACCAGCTTGAACAGTTGTCAGTGGCAGGAGTATGATCGACAGGATAAACCAAACTGAATTCATCCTCTGGAAGAAGAACAAGTCAACACAAACCTCAAGTTACACCTATTTTTAAAACGCATTTGTTGAATAAGTAAATAAAGTCTCAGTTACTGGAGACATGTTTTAACTAATGTGTTTGTTCTGGTTGACTTACCAAAGGTTAGAAAACGACGCACCTGAAGCTGAGGATGGTTTAAATCTATAAATGAAGAAGGTAAAACTCTGTGTATTATTTTATCTCCTTAATAACGGACTGCCTCGGAGCCAGAGTCAGATTAGACTCCACCCACCTTTACCTTAGATTCACAGATTGAGAGAGTTTCTACGGAAACAGCTGATAAAACTGACCCACGACGGGACACGGTTTATTTTTTATCTTACTTCGTCTTCAACTTCTACAACTGAAACTTGAACTGAAAAACACTCACAAACAGACCAAACACCGACCAACACAGGACGTTTATCTACAAGAAGTCTGTGAATAAAGTTCAGGAAAACAAACAAAACAAACAAATGAAAAAATAAAGTCAACATGGCCTATGGACAGGGCTTTCTGACTTGTGTGTCTGTGTGAATGCGTAATTGAGGGTTTTTCAACTAAATCTTTTATTGTGTTACTTGAAAGTAGTAGAGAACGAGTCCAAATGTGAGAAAAGAAAAAGTGCAGCAGCAGTTTCAATGGAAGTCAATGGGTTTTTAAATCGGGTGGCACAAAATAAATAAATAAATGATTAAATAAAAGTCCATCAAAATCAAAGTTGCTACTAATCATTGACATGTCCAAGGCTCCAATAATCAGCCCTAGAAAAATCCACTTTGCATTTAGATTACTGCAAATATTTCAATTTTTGAGTTTGATACACAAATTCATTTGGGTAAAAACATAATTGACATTTTGATTCCATCACAAACACTGGCATAAAAAGGGTTAAAGTCAGAAAATAATCAGACTTTTAGTATTTGTGATTAGGACTGAAGTGGATTTAAAGATTTTGTAAAGAAAAGAAGAAAAATTGATAACGTGCTATTTTCAGGGCGTTTTTGAAGAACACATTTTTGTCCGTTAATGCTAACAATGTAGCAATTTAGGATACACAGTGTACAAATGGAGCTTCATTTGAGTTTGAACATTTGCTACATATATATATATATATATATTATATATATATATATATATATATATATATATATATATATATAATATAAATAAAAGACCTTTGCCAAACATGATAGCAAAAAGCATAACTACAACGCACCATATTGCTAGTGTCAGTGCCCAGCACGGCTAGTCTGGTAGCTGAAGCTAACTATCTAATTAGCCAGCATATGAATTAGCCTTAGGGTAGCCTTTCAGCGAGGCTAACAATCAAACTGGCACCGAAGTCAAAACATAATTGCTAATTAATAATACTTTTAAATAAAGTGTGTCACGTTGGGAAATATTAATCCACCACATAAAATAGAGAAAGTAATGTCTCTTTGATGTATTAGCATTGTATCTGCTCGTTACAGTCAGCACAGATAGAATTTATTGAAATATAATCAGTAACTTGGAACAGAAAGATATTTTTTTCTTTTCAAAGACACTAAATGATAATTGTATTAATATATTATTCATCATATTTTCGTCAGGACAAATAGCATCAAACCGGGAGCGAGGCCACTGTGTTAGCCAGCTGCAAGCACCTTGGATTAGCCTAGCTCGATAGCCTGAGCTAACATGGTGGAGAGTTGGGTGGGTGGGTTTAAACATCCAGGCTGTCTTAGCTCCGCCCCAACACAACCCCCAGGTCCATATTTAGAGTATGTGCGTGTCCAACATGGCGACCACTGGCTCCGCCCAGTTTGGGCTTCATTTTCGAGGTGACATCACAATGGATTTGTCCATAGTATGAACAGTGATGTATATATTATATCTATTCTTTTTATTTTCCATCATCACTGCTTTAAAAACAGACACTGGTCAGTTTTAATGCATTTAAAATGAAAAACATTAACCCAGACTCAAGTCTATGAGGTCAACTCGTCCATTTTTATTACAACCAAATGCACAGTGTGTACATTGAAGGCCATCACAGGTGAGTTAAACCACGTTCTCATCGTACGTACTTATATCGTTGTATGCCGTGGTATTATTCAACAGTAAATGAATTTAAGGTTAAAGACATAGTTTGACACAAGTGATTCTCGGACTAAAAAATGTGTAGAAATTATAATCACGGTGTTTCTGTGTCAAAGCACACACTGGTCACATAGAGCAGATTGATATTTAAGAAGATATGACTAAAAACAGGATATCTGTTTTATAATAGACGATGAGATGATCCCTGTTAAGGGTTGTTGCTGAAAGGGTTGACGACTCTGTCACTGAATTCGTAGCTGACTGGATTTTTCACCACACAGAGAAGCGAAGGCTCCTTCTGCTCCTAGAGATCCAGTGGAAAAACAACATCAGCCTGAAGCTCCAGAACCAAAATGTGTCACATTCTTGAATACGTCCCACTCACCTACTAACTCTGCTATCATGTTTGTACCTTTGTTATTTTGATCTTCTCAGATTGCCTCCATCCCACCATGTCACCCAACGTCCATGAATAGCTGACTTCTCCAAGATCTCTAGTGTTGACTTCACATTTCAGAACACAGTGGGTCTTTTCATCGTCACAGCTCATGGAGATGGTTGGTTTAGTAACAGGTACTGATAGAAACAAACATTTAATTAAAGATCAGATGCAAACATTAACTAATATTTCAGACAACATTCAGTCAAATGTACTTACAGACAACCACGAGTATCTTAATCTGCATGACCTCATTGTTGATCTCTATTATGTAGCCGCCGAGGTCCTTTAGTGTCAGGTTTGAGATGGTCAACTCTCCAGTTGTGGTGTTCAACGTGCTGCGACCTAAAATAATATTAAGTCCTGTTTAAATTTCAAACATGTGACACCAGTTTGTACATGCACAACACACTGCACCGTGGCAGTGATCGCTGCAGGACTGCAGACAGATTTACCATGTAGCTTAGCAACAGAATGAGGACCAGTGACACAGCTAACGTGTCCCCTGTAGGACCAACCAGCTGCTCATCGGTGTTGTGAATAGTTCACCCCGTGCACAGGTTTATGCCAAAACTGTGCAAATATCAGTGATGACGTTGTATCCGGCTACAGCTCTGCTGAGACTGATAGTGACTAAGCCAGTTGCAGTGCTTCTTGGGTAGGGTGATCAGGAGTGATAGACTTTGATGTTTGACTTACACATTGATTGTTTGTGCTGAGACTGGTGTAAATATTGCTCAGTAAAATGGTGCCTTCAACTGTGTGTCTTTTGAAAAAATAAATAACAGTGAAAAAAAAGGGTAAGTAAAAGTAAAATCAAATCTATTTATGGGTTAAAGCTATTGCACGTGTAAATACTTCAGTTATGTTATGGAGACAAACCATGTACGCAAAAAGTAACAAACAAAGTACGTAGGTGACAGAGGTGGGAATGAGATGAAATGAAAACTGGGTTCACCTTACGGCCGAACTAAAAATCTGAAATCTAAATCACCTCGGATAGAAGAAATGTAAAACCTCATAAAGATCAGCTTAATTTATTAATTATGACTTCAGATTAAATCAAAATCTTGACTGAAGGTGTTTGATTTGTTTTCATTAAAAGTTGTTAAATACCTCTGAAGTCCTGGTAAAAGTCAACCTCTCCTCCGTTCCACTCTGCAGCCAGGGTTAAATCTTCAGACATATCTGTACTAAATTTCCATGTTATATTGGTGATGGGAGGAGTCATAGAGGATAGACTAAGGACAACTGTCTCCCCTGGTTTCTTGTAGATGAGTTCCAACTTGTCGAGAAAAGAAAAACCTATAGATGTGCCAGAGTGAAAATGCAATTTGCAACAAATCAAAACCTGTCATTCTTTAAATAAACAGTCTATTAAATTATGACACATTTTACATTTACCATAAAAATGTCTCTTTGAACGACTTCATTTATAGAACTTGAACTTGTTTATTATTTAGCTGTAGTTAGAAAAACATGTCATGTAAACTCAAAATATAATAAAATAATCCTTTAATTTATTCCACAGAAGGGAAATGGATGTTCAACTATTAAATATAGATCATCTGACTGTATAGAAACTGACCAACCTTTATTTGTCCTAATATTCAAGATTTATACAGAAAACAGACTCAAACAAACATTTATTAGTTTTAGATTTTTTTTTTTTTTTAACATTAAATGCGTAAAATGAGACCAGAGAACAGAACGTAGAGTTTTCCATGAGACCATGCTGTGTATTTTACTATAAAACAGAACTTTTCAACACTTACCAGCTTGGACAGTTGTCAGTGGCAGGAGTATGATCGACAGGATAAACCAAACTGGATTCATCCTCTGGAAGAAGAACAAGTCAACACAAACCTCAAGTTACACCGTTTATAAAACGCATTTGTTGAATAAATAAATAAAGTCTCAGTTACTGGTGACATGTTTTAACTAATGTGTTTGTTCTGGTTGACTTACCAAAGGTTAGAAAACGACGCACCTGAAGCTGAGGACGGTTTAAATCTATAAATGAAGAAGGTAAAACTCCGTGTATTATTTTATCTCCTTAATAACGGGCTGCCTCGGAGCCAGAGTCAGATTAGACTCCACCCACCTTTACCTTAGATTCACACGGTGAGAGAGTTTTTATGGAAACAGCTGATAAAACTGACCCACGACGGGACACGGTTTATTTTTATTTTACTTCCTTCTTCTTCTTCAACTTCTACAACTGGAACTTAAGAAATCACACACAAACAGACCAAACACCGACCAACACAGGACGTTTATCTACGAGAAGTACACAAACTTCGGACATGCTACTTGGTAGTCGGGACTTGACAAGATAGATTCTGAAGTACGTACTTGATGACGCCCACGGAGTGCATTCTGGGATACCTGAGTGAACATCCGGGTATTTCTTTTTTTGTTCTTTCAAGAACTTTATTTATCAAATGTATCAAATACAGAGTAAATAAAACACAACAAAACACAAATATAAAACAAGAAGAAAAAATAAAAAAAAAATCAAATAACGTGTTTGATGCCTGCGGGGGTGTTTACAGGAAAATATTAGATTGCTCACAAATATTAATTGTTTTGATTCATCGTTCTGATTGTGACTTTTTGTTGAGTGTAAAAAGCCAATAACTGTCTTCACATATTTACATGCACAGAAAATACACACAACAAGAGCAACAACCAGCGTTACAACTAGGTATGAGCGAGTACAGCATTATCTGTATATGTTAACCATACGAATTATCTGTATCTGTACTCGAAGTGGGCGGGGCCTGCATCGGACGTGGGCGGGATTTGATCAGGAAGTGGGTCGGGTTTTGTTGAAATGGGCGGGGCTTTAACCGGTATTTTGCTCACGCAGTTGATATGGGTTGATCAGAAATTGTGGTTTTGATCACGATAGCAAACGAACTATTTACAAGTTTTGCAACAATGAATACAACACATGCTGTTGCAATTATCAAGTAAAATGCAACTGACAAGAGTTTCATGTGATTTTTAAGAAACATTTTTTGGTTCTTTTTTATTTTATTTTTATCCACACCAGGCACCAGGTGTGTGAGTTTGTGTGTGTGTAACAGAGAGAGCGGTTGGGGGGGAGGTGTAGCTTAATTAGTAATATTTATACCACTGCTACCATTATTTTTTAATGGAATAACAACAAGAGAGTGTTAGAAACTGCGTGAAGTCAAAAAACTGGTTAGATCAGCCGACGGTTAAAAAAAGAAAAAAAAAAATCTCTGACAGGCAGAGACGCAACGCGAGTCGCATTAATCTGCACCACGTCCGAACGAACCCACGTTTACCAGAACTCCACTGGTTGATAAGTGAGTACAAACCGGAGAAAAAACAAACCTGAAGCTGAAGAAACTCTAAACGGTAACGGAAAAGACCGCGAACCTGAGAGACAGAGGGCTGTTGTGTGTCAGAGTGAGCAGAGCGGGACACAGCAACGCGTGTATGTGTGTGGGGGAGGGGCGTGGCGCGGCGCCTATCACAGAACGTAGACACAGTCAGATAACCAATGAGGATTTTCATTCAATCCGAGCACAGATATCGACTCGTATTACTCGTATCATACTCGAACTCAGTAAAAGTGCTCGATCCATACCGGATACTCGTTTCAGCCGACTATCCGGCTTACAACCATGTACAGACCTGTGACCCTCCAGAGGCTACAGAGAATGAATGAAAAGTGTACAGAGAGGTGTCTTTTTATCTGTTGTGTAGAGTTGAGGTTTGTTGAATCCAGATCTGGTCTCTGTGGTCTCTCAGATCATCTCATGCTGAGATTCTTTAAGGTCAACACTTGTTAACTTCTCTGTGAAACAAATGGACAACGTAGTCATAGATGATCCTTTATTAGCCCCATAGTTTAAATGACTGTAGCAGCAATAATAATCAATCTAGTGATTGTACGTAAGAGAAGTGAATGATGTCAATATGAATCAATTTATGATAATAATAATAATATAACAATACATATTTGATTCTGTAGAATAAACATATAGTTCTGTGAGTTCTTACCTTTGTTTCTTCTGCATTTTTTAAATAATATAAAACTAACTCCCACCAGAATCAGAAACAAGACCACTATGATTATCCAGAACAGAGTGTCTACAAAAAAAGAAAAACCAGAAGTGAATGAATGTATCAGTGGTTTTCAAGCATCCTTCATTCTAATAGTAGCTGATCTCCTTCTTTAGTTCGTTAACAGAACCTTTAAAAGGTTCATCACTAATGAACAGACGTCACTTATTCAGGTGGTTCATCCTCTGAGGTCACTGTGGAGATATTTACTGATGTCAAACTCACAGTTGGTGGCGAAAGGGTTGTCGACTTTTTCGCTGCTTTCAGAGCTGACTGGATTTTCCACCGTACAGACAAATGAAGCCTCCTTATCCTCCTAGAAATCCAGTGGAAAAACAAAAACATCAGCCTAAAGCTCATGAACCGAAATACGTCCCATTCACCTACTAACCCTGTTATCATGTTTGTACCTTTGTTATTTTAAACTCCTTGGTTTCACTCTTCACCACATCACCTGACTTCCAGGTGTAGGTGACTTGTTCAACACCTGTAGTGTCGCCTTCACAGGTGAGAACACAGTGGGTCTTTTCATCGTCACAGCTCATGGAGATGGTTGGTGTAGGGACGCCAGCTGATGGAAACAAACATTTAATTAGAGATCAGATGAATAAATTAATTACTATTCCAGACATTCAGTCAAATGTACTTACAGATAACCTTGATTTTAGTTGTCTTGATGGCGTCACCGTTGATCTCTACTGTGTAGCTGCCGCTGTCCTTTGGTTTCAGCCCTGAGATGATCAACTCTCCAGTTCTGGAGTTCAACCTGCAGCGACCTAGAAGGACAATAGTTAGATATAATTATAGTTTAACAGCTATTTTACTCAACAGAGGGGGTTGGAGCTTGTTCCCAAATGTACTAATCTTCCTTTCAGAGGGTTTTTGCTGACTTTAAACCTGGATTACATCTGAATCTGTGTTTATGTTTTGATGGTTTTAATTAGGTTGTTTTGGAAGAATTACTGATATTTTATACTTTCTTAATGAGAGTAAGGGCCTGACCACCATTAAAGACTCTGTGGATAATCACCACATACATCCACTAACTGTTAAATAATGAGTGACTGTACCTATGAAGTCCTTGTTGTAGACAGGTTCACCTCTGTTCCACTCCACAACACCGTTGGATCCATGTTTCCAGACTATACTAGTGATAGTAGCATCTTTAGAGGATACACTAAGGACAAGACTGTCTCCCACTTTCCTGTACATGTCTGGATTATCTGTGGAATAAAAACAAGTTATTTACATCAATTTCTGATATTTACCATGTTAGATACTTGATGCTGTGACGACTCACCTGTGTTGGAGATGAGGACTGGGTTGACGACTTGTTTGCTGAATTGAGAATTGACTAGGTTTTCCATCTTACACCTGAAGAAAGACGTTGTCTCCTCCTAGAAACCCAATAAAAACAACATTAGCTTGAAGCTCATGAACCAAAATGGTTCTTGAATGTGTAAATTATTTTATCTGTCTGTTACTCAGGCTTGGTCTGGAGGTTGCAGGCTGGTTTTTGTGAAGCGTCTTGAGACGATTTGTATTGTTATTGGCGCTATATAAATAAAACTGAATTGAATTGAATTGAATTACTGGTCACATTCACCTTTGTTATTTTAAACTCCTTGGTTTCACTTTTCACCACATCACCTGACCACCAGGTGTAGGTGACTGGTTCAGAGTCTGTAGTGTCGCCTTCACAGGTGAGAACACAGTGGGTCTTTTCATCGTCACAGCTCATGGCGATAGTTGGTGTAGGGACGCCAGCTGATGGAAGCAAATATTTTTGTTAAGATGAAAAAATAAATCAACATATAAATAACTCAAACTTCTGTCCTAATTCCTCCACTTACACATGAACTTGATTTCAGTTGTACCCAAGACTCTGTTGTTGATCTCTGGTGTGTAGCTGCCACTGTCCTTTAGTGTCAGGTTTGTGATGGTCAACTCTCCACTTTCAGTTTTCAGTATACAGCGACCTGGAAGGACAATAAGTCACATATTTAAGGTTGTTTTACGGCCTTTTAAGTTGTTACAACTGAAATCACCTCAAAGAGACTAAATGTAAAACCTCGTAAAGATCAACTTAATTTATTAATTATGACTTTTTCAGATGAAATCAAAGGCGTAACTGTAGGTGTCTGTTTTTTTTTCAAGGTTTCATTACAAGTGTTAAATACCTTTGAACTCCCGGTAGAAGTCAATGGCGCCTCCTCCGTTCCACTCTGCAGCCAGGTTTGAATTATGTTTCCATGTTATACTGGTGATGGGAGGAGTCACAGAGCCTGGACTAAGGAGAACTGTGTCTCCTGGTTTCTTGTAGATGACTACAAAATACACAACAATATCAAAACCTGTAATTTTTTAAATAATCAGTTTATTAAATCATGACACATTTTACATTTCCATAAAAATGTCTCTTTAAACGACATTTACTGACATAGGAAGTGAGAATGTGCTCTTCCTGTTTTTTCTCTCAACATTAAACGAGTAAAATGAGACCAGAGAACAGAACGTAGAGTTTTCCATGAGACCATGCTGTGTATTTTACTATAAAACAGAACTTTTCAACACTTACCAGCTTGAACAGTTGTCAGTGGCAGGAGTATGATCGACAGGATAAACCAAACTGGATTCATCCTCTGGAAGAAGAACAAGTGAACACAAACCTCAAGTTATACTGTTTTGAAAACGTAAATCAGTGTGAAAAGTTATTTCCTCATTTGTTAAACAAATAAATAACGAAAGAAAGAAAGGCTCAGTTACTGGAGACATGTTTTAACTAATGTGTTTGTTCTGGTTGACTTACCAAAGGTTAGAAAACGACGCACCTGAAACTGAGGGCGGTTTAAATCTATAAATGAAGAAGGTAAAACTCCGTATATTATTTTATCTCCTTAATAACGGACTGCCTCGGAGCCAGAATCAGATTAGACTCCACCCACCTTTACCTTAGATTCAACATAGAGCGCTGAATCGTACGTCAACGTCGCCGCCATCTTGGATGTGGCAAAGTGGAGCGATCAGAGCATAGACATATATACGAGAGACATGTATATGAACAGTATGTTCATCAACGTGAATATATAAAGATTAATCAAAATCAGTTATATGTAAACGTTGGTGCTCTTTATTCATAAAACCCTCATGTCACATCTTTATGTCAGGATCTGGTTATTATATAACAGTGGTTGTACAGTATATCTATGGTATGATAATCATATTATTACAATTATTTCACCCTCTGTACGATGAACGATCAATAATTCCAATACTAATACGACCCCTTTAATACATTTCCTATGTGATAGTAAACTTTTGGTATGATAATCTGTCATTGTACGTCTGTGGTGCAGAACTAATATTAGCTTAATGGTTCATCCTAAACAGACCTGACTCCATAAATACAGGGAGAACATGAAAATAAACACGAAAACAAACGAAAAAATAATAAAAATAAAACATGGAGTCAATAAATAAATAATTAATTAAACAAAATAATAAAATGGTGTTTAATCTCACATAATTTATATTGCTAGTTATTCACATTGATAACAATGATTGTGATTTTAAAATACTGCACCTGTCTTAGACGTCTATGTGACCTCCAAAAAAGGGACCTAGTCTGACGTTCATATTTTGAACAGTATATTGACGTCTAAATCGGGTCATGGTTAGACGACCAAATATCGGAGCTAGTTTACACGTCGAGTGGACATCCAGAATTGGTCGTGGACCATAATATAGACATGATCTGCACGTCCATCAGACGTCTAATGTTTAGTGGGATAGATACAGATTAGATGTTAAATATAAATACTTCAATATTTATCATCACAGTAACAGTGTTACACACATTAGTAGCTGTAAATAGTCATGAAAATATTAGAAAAATACGTAAGTTCGTTTGGTGCCACCTATATCCTAAACATAAGGAGTAAACATTTATAATCATCCCTTTAAAAGTTACATATGTTGTTTTGGGCGCCTATTTGTTTGCCAGATATATTAGTGTGTGTGTGAATGGGTGAATAAGAGGCATTAGCACTTTGTAGAAAAGGCGCTTTATGAAGTTGAGTTGCCTTTTATTAGTTTATGGGGCAGATCTGCCACATCCAATATGGCGGACGCGTTGACGTATCGCAGCAACGGACAAACCCGCTCAATGCGGCGTCTACTACATATGTCTACGTGATTCACATGGTGAGAGAGTTTCTACGGAAACAGCTGATGAACTGACCAACGACAGGACGCGGTTTATTTTTAATTTCACTTCCTTCTTCTTCTTCTTCTTCTTCTTCTTCTTCTTCTTCAGCTTCTACAACTGGAACTTAAGAAAACACACAAACAGACCAAACACCGACCAACACAGGACGTTTATCTACAAGAAGTACACAAACTTCGGACTTGCTACTTGGTAGTCGGGACTTGACAAGATAGATTCTGAAGTACGTACTTGATGACGCCCACGGAGTGCATTCTGGGATACCTGAGTGAACATCCGGGTATTTATTTATTTATTTATTTTTCTTTCAAGAACTTTATTTATAAGACGTATCAAATACAGAGTAAATAAAACACAAACATACAACAAGAATAAAAAATGAATGAATAAAATAAAATGAAATAACGTGTTTGATACCTGAGGGGTGTTTACAGGAAAATATTATATTGCTCACAAATATTAATTGTTTTGATTCATCGTTCTGATTGTGACTTTTTGTTGAGTGTAAAAAGCCAATAACTGTCTTCACATATCTACATGCACAGAAAATACACACAACAAGAGCAACAACCATCGTTCCAACCATGTACAGACCTGTGACCCTCCAGAGGCTACAGAGAATGAATGAATGAATGAATGAATGAATGAATGTACAGAGAGGTGTATTTTATCTGTTGTGTAGAGTTGAGGTTTGTGTCAGTGGTTTTCAAGCATCCTTCATTCTAATAGTAGCTGATCTCCTTCTTTAGTTCGTTAACAGAACCTTTAAAAGGTTCATCACTAATGAACAGATGTCACTTATTCAGGTGGTTCATCCTCTGAGGTTACTGTGGAGATATTTACTGATGTCAAACTCACAGTTGGTGGCGAAAGGGTTGTTGACTGCTTTGCTGCTTTCAGAGCCAAAGAGATATTTCACCGTACAGACAAATGAAGCCTCCGTATCATTCTATAAATCCAGTGGAGAAACAAAAACATCAGCCTGAAGCTCATGAACCAAAATACGTCCCATTCACCTACTAACACCATTATTGTGTTTGTACCTTTGTTATTTTAAACTCCTTGGTTTCACTCTTCACCACATCACCTGACTTCCAGGTGTAGTTGACTGGTTCAGAGTCTCTAGTGTTGCCTTCACAGGTGAGAACACAGTGGGTCTTTTCATTGTCACAGCTCATGGAGACAGTTGGTTTAGGAACTTCATCTGATAGAAACAAACATCTTTGTTAAGATGAAAGTTATTTATATGTTCATTTTTGTTAAAATGAACATATAAATAACTCAAACTTCAGTCCTAATTCCCCCACTTCTCAGCTGTGCTTTGATGATGATGATGATGATGATGATATGAATATATATAGAAGTGCCAGTGAGGTGGCACTGCATATAATTAAAATAAATACAGGCGAAAAGACCAATGTCTGCTAATATTAGTCGATTAGTCTAGATTCTCTGTTAACTTCATGAATGTTTTTCTACAGAAGTAAACCCCCAGCAACATGACGTCTGTCCTACAGCAACAGTAAAATGGAAAGTTGGGACAAATGTTACCAGATTGTAACACCTGTGAGAAAACGATGTAGATAAATATTGATGTGAAACTCACCAGTGATGGAGGAGGAGGAGGAGGAGGTGAAAGTGTTGAGGACTTCTCTGCTGCGTTCAGAGCTGACTGGGTTTTCTAACTCACAGGTAAACGAAGGCTCCGTATTGTCCTAGAAAACCAGTGAAGAACAACATCAGCTTGAAGCTCATGAACTAAATGGTTGTTGAACGTATGAAGTAGTTGATCTGTCTGTTACTGGTCACATTCACCTTTGTTATTATGAGCTGATTGGTTTGACTCTTCACCACATCACCTGACCACCAGGTGTAGGTGACTGGTTCAGAGTCTGTAGTGATGCCTTCACAGGTCAGAACACAGTGGGTCTTTTCAGCATCACAGTTTTCTGACACAGTTGGTTTGGAGACGCCAGCTGATGGAAACAAACATTATTAGAGTTTAGATGAATAAATTATTAGATATTCCAGAGTAGTTTAAGTTAAAACTCCTCCACTTACAGATAACCTTGATTTCAGTTGTGTTCAGGACTCTGTTGTTGATCACTGCTGTGTAGGAGCCGCTGTCATTTAGTGTCGGATTTGGGATGATCAACTCTCCAGTTTCAGTATTGAGTTGGCAGCGATCTGGAAGGACAATAAGTCACGTTTTTAAAGTTTTTACCTGGATTTTAATGAGATATTTATGGTTAAAGATGCTAAAATCTAAATCACTTCAAATATAAAATGTTAAACCCTGTAAAGATCAACTTCATTAATTAGTTCTTCAGATGAAACAAAAGGCTTGACTGAAGGTGTTTGATTCGTTTTCATTAAAGTTGTTAAATACCTCTGAAGTCTTGGTAGAAGTCAATGGCGTCTTCTCCGTACCAGTCCACAGCCAGGTTTGAATTATATTTCCATGTTATACTGGTGATGGGAGGAGTCACAGAGCCTGGACTAAGGACAACTGTGTCTCCTGGTTTCTTGTAGGTGACTACAAAATACACAACAATATCATAACCTGTCATTCTTTAAATAAACAGTCTATTAAATCATAAAAACGTCTCTTTGAACGACTTCATTTATAGAACTTGAACTTGTTTGTTATTTAGCTGTAGTTAGAAAAACATGTCATGTAAAGTTAAAATATATTAAATTAAGATTTAGAAAGAAAACAGACTCAGACAAACATTTACTGACACAAGAAGGGTGAATGTGCTCTTCCTGTTTTTTCTCTCAACATTAAATATGTAAAATAAGAACAGAGAACAGAACGTAGAGTTTTCCATGAGACCATGCTGTGTATTTTACTATAAAACACAACTTTTCAACACTTACCAGCTTGAACAGTTGTCAGTGGCAGGAGTATGATCGACAGGATAAACCAAACTGGATTCATCCTCTGGAAGAAGAACAAGTCAACACAAACCTCAAGTTACACCGTTTTTAAAACGTTAATCAGTGCGGAAAGTTATTTCCTCATTTGTTAAATAGATAAATAAAGTCTCAGTGACTGGAGACATGTTTTAACTAATGTGTTTGTTCTGGTTGACTTACCAAAGGTTAGAAAACGACGCACCTGAAGCTGAGGACGGTTTAACTCTATAAATGAAGAAGGTAAAACTCTGTGTATTATTTTATCTCCTTAGTAACGGACTGCCTCGGAGCCAGAGTCAGGTCAGTTTTATCGTTGACATGGTGAGAGAGTTTCTGAGAAAACAGCTGATGACATGTTGGTCAGTTTGAGGCTTTCTCACCTTTATTTCTCCTTTTTTCTTCAACTTCTTCTTCTGAAACTTCAGTTATCTTTTATATGTCTCTACGGAAGTGTTCTGTTTTTTTCATAAACTTCCTTAAAAAATATAAAACATCCAGTGCACTGAAACATTTCACGGGTAATATTTGACAATATCCTAATACAGTGAAAAGAGCTCATTAATCTAAAGTCTTGGTGGTTTCTATATTAGTAGAGTGTGAAATGGTTTCTGGTTTGTGGATCTGCCATTAGCCAACGTAGAAATCAGGTTTCAAACATCTTCCTGTGATGTGGTAGAGAAAGGACCAAAGAGACTAAAATAAATGAAAGATATCTCCAGGTTTTCCTTCTCAGAGATCTCTTCTATCTGCTGGACGTTTATCTGCCTCTGAAATGAGCAAGTACCACAACACAACACATTAATAACATGTTTAGTCATTTATCTGCCAGATAGTTCCTCAAAATAAAACCACAACAGCTCAGATTGAACTGCAACTCATTGGTGGCACTAAGGTTCATGTTTAACACGATGTCAGTCACAGCACAGACACACTCAGTGAAGACTCATCTTGGTCCACAATCTGATTTTATTGCATAATAAAACCATGGCACAAATCTGGTGAAAAAAAACTCAAAAATATTAAAATACTAGAGAAAATTTTTGTTGCCTCGTTGGACAACTTCATTTAAAGTGCAACAGATCAGAATAAATAGATACATTTTACTACAGAGATATGAGATAAGTAGAGTTGAACTGGATAAAAAGCTACATCAAAAATAGACAGTTTGTTACATACACGTTACATATGGGGTACCACAGGGATCAATTCTAGGACCAAAAACATTCATAAGTAATGTCTCTAATATATTGAACTGTTTTGTTCTATTATTTGATTTCTGTACCTTCAGCAGCTTTTGGAAGTTCCCTGATATAAGAGCACCCTGATGATGATGATGATGGTGATGATGATAATGATATGCACCACCTCAGCATAATAAGTCACATATGGCAGCATGAGACTACAGTACAGTGTGATATATAAGCACCATAGAAAACTAGAAGAGTAGGACACAATGTGGGGTGCGACCCATTCAAAGATCTTGTATAAAACAAGGCACAATTTACTTCCAGGAAATATTCAAAAGAATGTTTGATGGGAAGGAGACGGAGAGGGAAGTTTTTGTATCACATTGAAACTATGGAGTATTCAACCGGGAGAGTAAACACATTCATTTAAAAACAAAATTTAAAAATAATATGTTGGAAAAGTATAGAAAAATAATGAATGTATGTATGTTTTTTTTGTATTTGTGTATTTAGCATTTGTACACTATACTTCAGCGTAAACTCTTTCAGGTTGGCTATTCATTCTTTTTTGTACATGTGTGTTAAGATTCCTGATTCCGACCAAAGAACATTCATTCATTTATTCATTCATTATTGCATCATAATACTTTTTAAGTCAGCTCGTTCACTCCAAAGTCAATGGAAAGTCAATGTAAAGTTAATGTAAAGTCATTGTAAAGACAATGTAAAGTCTATGTAAAGTTAATGCAAGGTTAATGTAACATCAATGTAACGACAATGTAAAGTTAATGTAACGACAATGTAAAGTTAATTTAAAGTTAATTTAAAGTTAATTTAAAGTTAATTTAAAGTTAGGTTTCTACAAGGTTCTGGAGTGTGCTCATGGTAATTTCTGACCCTTCTTCCAGAAGTCTTTTTGTGAGGTCAGTCACGAATGTTGGAGGAGAAGGTCTGGTTCACAGTCTTCATCTTCTGTTCCATCAGGTTCAGGTCTGGACTCCGTTGTGGAAGAACTTGATTGGTCCAAACAAACTCCCTCTTCAGTGTCTTTGGGGGTTGGAACAGGAAGTGGTTCATCCACCAAACTTCACAATGCAGTAACACAAGAACCGTTCTCCTGGGGACGTCCAAACCCAAACTGGTCCATCTGATCCTCTGTTAAAGATGAAAGAACATTTTCAACACAGTTCAACATCAGCGCAAGTTCTTTTTCATTTCAAATATCATTTTACTCACCATCTTCATTGGTTTCACTAAGTTACGGGACATTCACCGTCTCATAAAGGACACATTAAAAACATGTCACTGTTTCATTCTCCATGTGAACAGAGGATGTTTGTCCTTGACTGGATGATTCTTGGTTTGATAAAGGAGTTAAACCAGATTCACTGTTGTTAGCGTCATCCACTGGTGGCAGAGCTGTCCAAAATAAAGTAGACAAAGAATCTATTATTTTCTGGTCTCAGGTATGAAAATGTTCATATATTCAGTTACAGTCATTCAGTTCACAGCTAAAGGAGCTGATGCAGAGAATCATCACAGAGAAACGACACAAAAATAACTACTCTGACTTAAAAGAAGTTTAACCCTCAAACCTGATTTCAAAGCTGTTGTGTTGTTACCATTAAGGGACAAAAGTGTCCAAATTTAGTAGCAAAAATAGCAATTATCAGTAAGTTATCAAAAAATAAATAAAGGGGAACTTTTGTCCTGATCAGGTCATGAGGGTCAAGTCATTTCTTTTTTTTTTTTACAAAATGTCAATATTTGGTTCTGGTCCAGAACCTTTTTGGAGACCAAAAACCACTTTAACCACAAATTGCATCAATCGTTGAGAAACTTAAACATAACAAACAGTAAAAGCAGAAACTGTCAGCGTGTCAATAAATACATTTATTGTGATAATACACAATGTTAATCTGGTACAATCATTAGAATCAGCTGTGAATTCATACCTTTTCTTTGTTTGTGTTTGTAAATGAAGAAACCAGCAATGGCCGCCAGACCCAGACCCGGACCCAGCAGTAGGAATAACCAATAGAGACCGTTACTGTTATTCTCTACATGAAAATAAAAATAAAACCTGTTAGTGGTTTCTAATCAGGCTGTATTCAAATGTTAGCGGAGACACTTCTGAGAACATGATGTAGATAAATGTTGATGTGAAACTCGCCTGTAGCGTTGCCTTCAAAGGTGAGAACACAGTGGGTTTTTTATCCCATAAAACATGTCGCTCACCTGTTTCATTCTCCACGTGGACAGAGGATGTTGGTCCTTGACTGGATGATTCTTGGTTTGATAAAGGAGTTAAACCAGATTCACTGTTGTTAGCGTCATCCACTGGTGGCAGAGATGTCCAAAATAAAGTAGACAAAGAATCTATTATTTTCTGGTCTCAGGTATGAAAATGTTCATATATTCAGTTACAGTCATTCAGTTCACAGCTTAAGGAGCTGATGCAGAGAATCAGATAGTTGGTTTAGGAACAGGTACTGATAGAAACAAACATTTAATTAGAGATCAGATGAATAAAGAAATAAATCAGTGAATATTCCACTCAAACTTCAGTCACATTAACTCCACTTACAGGTAACCCTGAGTTCAGTTGCGTTCAAGTCTCTTTTGAACTGTACTCTGTAGAGACCGCTGTCCTCTGGTGTCAGGTTTGTGATGGTCAAATCAAAAGTTGTGGGGTTCAATGTACAGCGACCTGAAGGGATAATTACAAAGTAAACTGGATGGACACAGACATTGTAATGCACTGATGCATCCAGGGATAATCTAAACAGCTTAAAATTCCTTAAAATTGACTTTCACTATATTCTGGTGTTATTGTTTCATTGTCTGCTGAATGTAAAGATGTTTAAAAAAAAAACTAAATCATTTAAACAAATGGTTATTTTTACCGTTTGCATTAAACTATAGGAATTTAAATTCTTTCTGTCGACCAGAATCACGTTAAAATCCTTTAATAATAATAATAATAATAATAATAATAATAATAATAATAATAATAATGTGTAATATGTGTTATAAATTAGTTATTATTGAGGAGCTTTGGTATAAAGGTGTGAATCCAGTCGTCAAAGATCTGTCTGCATAGAATAAACAACTGGTAAATCTTTAGTGACTGTACCTTCGAAGGGCTCGTAGACTTTAGCCCTGCCTTGAAAGAAATCCACAACATAATCAGATCCATGTTTCCATGCCATACTTTTGTTTTCATCAGTCTTGATGCTGTCAACAACATCCGAGCCTGGACTAAAGACGACTGTTTCTCCCACTTTCGCGGAGAAGACTGTAAAACAAAGACCATCATATAACAAGTCATTCATAAACAGGGGTTACACTATTACATTTTACGTTTGTTTTATCAAAAACTCATTTACAGTAACTTAATTTATCACTGGTGACAGATAATAGAGATACACGTCTACTCAACAAGCTTTAATTAGTGTCCTTATTTGGTTGTTAGCTTTAGTAAGAGAGTCAAATTGGATAAAAATGATTTTGTTTAATCATGTTCCCTCCTCGCCGGTAGGTGGCGGTGATGCGCCTTTGTTTATTTGTTTGTCAAACGTCAATAGAAGAAGAAAACTGAGGCAGTTGAATGAAATAAAAGTTACAAAAGCATCTCTATAGAGTTTGGAATCAATAAATCCACCGCCACAGACACGGAGATCTCTTCGTGTACTTTGGTGCCGAAATGTAGAAACGTGAGATCAGCTCTTACCGGCGTTAGCTTCAGCCGGAGTCATCACAACAGTGACAGCAGCAAGTAGCATCCATAGCTTCTCCATCCTCTGCGAAATAAATCAAACATGACTTAGAGGAAGCAGGGAGTCTCTGTCTGGCAATGTCAGAAAATATTCCGGAATATATAAACAAATAAATACGCGCGAAAAGCGAAGGGCGGCAGCGTGCATAAAAGAGAGAAAATATGAAAATAAAAATGCCGGTTTTACGTTGCTAACATGCTAGCACGCACCGATAGCCGATTATATTCAATAAACTAGCAAAGTGGCGAACATAACTTTTTCAGATAACTTTCCGCAACAAACTACACTGACGGTAAGTTTCCGTCGCACCCACTTGTCAAGTGTTTGGATATGCTTGCCTGTCTCTTTTCACGCGTGGAGCTGAAGCCCTGGCTCACTCACCTGTGGCTGTGATCGTGGATTCATGCAGCCAGAACCGCTTGTGTTGACATAGTGAGCGAAGCTACGGCGGCCGACAGAGCTCCACCACGTGTAAAACCAAAACAAAGTAAAATATTCGCGAATGGACATAACGAACACAAATAACACAAAAATAAAAAATGAAGTAAACATAAAGTGAAAATTACACATAAAAAAAAAAAGTGCCCGTTTATTCATATTTTACAACCGGAAGTTTTCAAAGTAAGAGGACGTTTTTTTTTTCTAGAAACAGAAATTTAAAAGCCAAAGGGGTTTTTAAATCCTGATAAACAACAATGCTTTGAATTTCGCTTTTAATTTTTGAATTGAAATGAAAATCAATTAACCACTCTTTTTTAAAAAATCTCTTTATGTCTATAATTTTATATCTTCGGCAGCAGATAAAGCACATATTTATGATTTAGTTTTGGCGCACTTCAACTTTCCACTTCCTCTAGTAAAGGGTTAACTTTCTTCAAAATATAGACTCAATTTTATTTATCATGGTTGACTTACATGAGAATATGAAATGAGGAGGAGTCTCTAAAACCAACATGTCTGCTCTAATACTCCAACATAACTCCTTGATGATAACGACTCCACAACAGCGTTTTATTTATTTATTTTTAGCTCCATGTTTTAGCCGAACACAGCCCCTATTCTCTCATTCTGTGCAGTTATTCTCTTTCAAAAGTAGATATATGATATATAATTCCTTGTCACGGCTCACAGAGATATTCAGGTACAACACAAACCGTTACATAAAAATCAATTCGGAATCAACTGAAAAGTACAAGTGCAAGTAAACAATCAAATGTGGGCCATTTTCACCACATACACACTTAAACTCATACATGTGCACCAACTCACACACACACAGCTCAGCAGAATGATTTTGAAGATGGCTACTGATGTGGATATCTAACTGTGTCGGGAAAGTTCCATTTTTGTGGAGCATATCCACTAAAAGCTGCCTCCCCTTCTTTGGATCTGGTGCGAGGGACGAGTAAATGGCCACTGCCTGTTGACCGAAGTGTTCTTAGATACCTGGTTGAGGAACAGGTGCTGATGGAAACAAACATTATGAAAAAATAAATTAACATACACAGTAAAATCAACATACCCAAATTAACACTGTAAGAGTTGATCTTAGCACTTTTAAAGTGTCTATATGAGTCCACACCTCAGAGTGTTAATTTAACACTTATCCGAGTGTTGGTACCTTTACACTAAGTTAGTGTAAATTTGACTCTTCTTGTAGTTTAATTGAACACACTGCCTAACACCAACCAGTGTTTAACACTTTTACGTAGTGTTAAAAATTAACTCTCTCAGAGAACTACTTCTTAACTACACAAGTGTTGCCCCCATAACACTTAAAAGGTGTCAAAATAATTCTTATATAATCCTACAAAAATACTTGGAAAATAAACTTTCCTAAAATAAAAAGGTAGTCATGTTTGTCAGTTCAAAAACATTTATTTTCAAACTTGCACCACAAATATTAGAATATGCAACAGTAAAAGGCACAGTGTAGCATTAGCACCGCTTTAGCATGGTAGCTAGCAACTCTGAACCATTAGCATCGTCTTATCACGTTTTACATCTGTGGTTACAAAGTGCATGACTCGTCTCACTCAGACAAAACCTCAACTTCCTTTTTACACTCGGTGTTAACAACAACTATTTATCGACTGAGAGTTAATTATAACGGATTAGACCCAGAGTATAATTAACTCTACTAGTGTATGTCTAGTTTAACACCAAGAATTCAACTCTTCTCAATTTGCTGTGTATAAATAACTCAAACTTCAGTCCTAGTTCTTCCACTTACAGATAATCTTGATTTCCGTTGTAGCCAAGACTCTGTTGTTGATCACTGGTGTGTAGATGCCACTGTCCTCTAGTGTCAGGTTTGGGATGATCAACTCTCCAGTTTCAGTATTGAGTTGACAGCGACCTGGAAGGACAATAAGTCAAGTTTTTAAGGTTTTTACCTGGATTTTAATGAGATATTTATGTTTAATGATGTTAAAATCTAAATCACTTCAAATATAAAATGTTAAACCCTGTAAAGATCAACTTCATTAATTAGTTCTTCAGATGAAACAAAAGGCTTGACTGAAGGTGTTTGATTCGTTTTCATTAAAGTTGATAAATACCTCTGAAATCTCGGTAGAAGTCAGTGGCGCCTCCTCCGTACCACTCTGCAGCCAGGTTTGTATTATGTTTCCATGTTACACTGGTGATGGTAGCACCCACAGAGCCTGGACTAAGGACAACTGTGTCTCCTGGTTTCATGTAGATGACTACAAAATACACAACAATATCAAAACCTGTCATTGTTTAAATAATCAGTTTATTAAATCATAAAAATGTCTCTTTGAACGACTTCATTTATAGAACTTGAACTTGTATATTATTTAGCTGTAGTTAGAAAAACATGACATGTAAAGTTGAAATATATTAAATTAAGATAATCCTTCAGTTTATCCCACAGGGGGGAAATAGATGTTCAACTATTAACTATAGATCATCTGACTCTATAGAAACTGACCAACCTTTATTTGTCCTAATATTCAAGATTTATACAGAAAACAGACTCAAACAATGAGACCAGAGAACAGAACGTAGAGTTTTCCATGAGACCATGCTGTGTATTTTACTATAAAACAGAACTTTTCAACACTTACCAGTTTGAACAGTTGTCAGTGGCAGGAGTATGATCGACAGGATAAACCAAACTGGATTCATCCTCTGGAAGAAGAACAAGTGAACACAAACCTCAAGTTACACCGTTTTTAAAACGTTAATCAGTGTGAAAAGTTATTTCCTCATTTGTTGAATAAATAAATAAAGTCTCAGTTACTGGAGACATGTTTTAACTAATGTGTTTGTTCTGGTTGACTTACCAAAGGTTAGAAAACGAGGGCGGTTTAAATCTATAAATGAAGAAGGTAAAACTCCGTGTATTATTTTATCTCCTTAATAACGGACTGCCTCGGAGCCAGAGTCAGATTAGACTCCACCCACCTTTACCTTAGATTCACAGATTGAGAGAGTTTCTGCGGAAACAGCTGATAAAACTGACCCACGACGGGACACGGTTTATTTTTTATCTTACTTCGTCTTCAACTTCTACAACTGAAACTTGAACTGAAAAACACACACAAACAGACCAAACACCGACCAACACAGGACGTTTATCTACAAGAAGTCTCTGAATAAAGTTCAGGGAAACAAACAAAACAAACAAATAAAACAGTAAAGTCAACATGGCCTATGGACAGGGCTTTCTGACTTGTGTGTCTGTGTGAGTGCGTAATTGAGGGTTTTTCAACTAAATCTTTTATTGTGTTACTTGAAAGTCGTAGAGAACGAGTCCAAATGTGAGAAAAGAAAAAGTGTTTCAATGGAAGTCAATGGGTTTTTAAATCGGGTGGCACAAAAGAAATAAATAAATGATTAAATAAAAGTCCATCAAAATCAATGTTGCTACTAATCATTGACATGTCCAAGGCCCCAATAATCCCCCCTAGAAAAATCCACTTTGCATTTAGATTACTGCAAATATTTCAATTTTTGGGTTTGATACACAAATTCATTTGGGTAAAAACATGATTGACATTTTGATTCCATCACAAACATTGGCATAAAAAGGGTTAAAGTCAGAAAATAATCAGACTTTTGGTATTTGTGATTAGGACTGAAGTGGATTTAAAGATTTTGTAAAGAAAAGAAGAAAAATTGATAACGTGCTATTTTTAGGGGGCGTTTTTGAAGAACACATTTTTGTCCGTTAATGCTAACAATGTAGCAATTTAGGAGACACAGTGTACAAATGGAGCTTCATTTGAGTTTGAACATTTGCTACATATATATATATATATATAAATAAAAGACCTTTGCCAAACATGATAGCAAAAAGCATAACTACAACGCACCATATTGCTAGTGTCAGTGCCCAGCACGGCTAGTCTGGTAGCTGAAGCTAACTATCTAATTAGCCAGCATGTGAATTAGCCTTAGGGTAGCCTTTCAGCGAGACTAACAATCAAACTGGTCACCGAAGTCAAAACATAATTAATAATTCTTTTAAATAAAGTGTGTCAGGTTGGGAAATATTAATCCACCACATAAAATAGAGAAAGTAATGTCTCTTTGATGTATTAGCATTGTATCTGCTCATTACAGTCAGCACAGATAGAATTTATTGAAATGTAATCAGTAACTTGGAACAGAAAGATATTTTTTTCTTTTCAAAGACACTAAATGATAATTGTATTAATATATTATTCATCATATTTTCGTCAGGACAAATAGCATCAAACCGGGAGCGAGGCCACTGTGTTAGCCAGCTGCAAGCACCTTGGATTAGCCTAGCTCGATAGCCTTTAGCTAACATGGTGGAGAGTTGGGTGGGCGGGTTTAAACATCCAGGCTGTCTTAGCTCCGCCCCAACACAACCCCCAGGTCCATATTTAGAGTATGCGCGTGTCCAACATGGCGACCACTGGCTCCGCCCAGTTTGGGCTTCATTTTCGAGGTGACATCACGATGGGTTTGTCCATAGTATGAACAGTGATGTATATATTATATCTATTCTTTTTATTTTCCATCATCACTGATTTAAAAACAGACACTGGTCAGTTTTAATGCATTTAAAATGAAAAACATTAACCCAGACTCAAGTCTATGAGGTCAACTACGTCCATTTTATTACAACCAAATGCACAGTGTGTACATTGAAGGCCATCACAGGTGAGTTAAACCACGTTCTCATCGTACGTACTTATATCGTTGTATGCCGTGGTATTATTCAACAGTAAATGAATTTAAGGTTAAAGACATAGTTTGACACAAGTGATTCTCGGACTAAAAAATGTGTAGAAATTATAATCACAGTGTTTCTGTGTCAAAGCACACATTGGTCACATAGAGCAGATTGATATTTAAGAAGATATGACTAAAAACAGGATATCTGTTTTATAATAGACGATGAGATGATCCCTGTTAAGGGTTGTTGCTGAAAGGGTTGACGACTCTGTCACTGAATTCGTAGCTGACTGGATTTTTCACCACACAGAGAAGTGAAGGCTCCTTCTGCTCCTAGAGATCCAGTGGAAAAACAACATCAGCCTGAAGCTCAAGAACCAAAATGTGTCACATTCTTGAATACGTCCCACTCACCTACTAACTCTGCTATCATGTTTGTACCTTTGTTATTTTGATCTTCTTAGATTGCCTCCATCCCACCATGTCACCCAACGTCCATGAATAGCTGACTTCTCCAACATCTGTAGTGTTGACTTCACATTTCAGAACACAGTGGGTCTTTTCATCGTCACAGCTCATGGAGATGGTTGGTTTAGTAACAGGTACTGATAGAAACAAACATTTAATTAGAGATCAGATGCAAACATTAACTAATATTCCAGACAACATTCAGTCAAATGTACTTACAGACAACCATGAGCATCTTAATCTCCATGGCCTCATTGTTGATCTCTACTACGTAGCCGCCGCTGTCCTTTAGTGTCAGGTTTGAGATGGTCAACTCTCCAGTTGTGGTGTTCAACGTGCTGCGACCTAAAATAATATTAAGTCCTGTTTAAATTTCAAACATGTGACACCAGTTTGTACATGCACAACACACTGCACCGTGGCAGTGATCGCTGCAGGACTGCAGACAGATTTACCATGTAGCTTAGCAACAGAATGAGGACCATTGACACAGCTAACGTGTCCCCTGTAGGACCAACCAGCTGCTCATCGGTGTTGTGAATAGTTCACCCTGTGCACAGGTTGATGCCAAAACTGTGCAAATGTTGTATCTGGCTACAGCTCTGCTGAGACGTACAACTAACGTACGAACAAAGTACGTAGGTGACAGAGGTGGGAATGAGATGAAATGAAAACTGGGTTCACCTTATGGCCGAACTAAAAATCTAAAATCTAAATCACCTCGGATAGAAGAAATGTAAAACCTCATAAAGATCAGCTTAATTTATTAATTATGACTTCAGATTAAATCAAAATCTTGACTGAAGGTGTTTGATTTGTTTTCATTAAAAGTTGTTAAATACCTTTGAAGTCCTGGTAGAAGTTAACGTCTCCTCCGTTCCACTCTGCAGCCAGGGTTAAAACTTCAGACATAGTTGTAATTAATTTCCATGTTACATTGGGGATGGGAGGAGTCACAGAGGATAGACTAAAGACAACTGTCTCCCCTGGTTTCTTGTAGATGAGTTCAATCTTGTCGAGAAAAGAAAAACCTATAGATGTGCCAGAGTTGTGAAAATGCAGTTTGCAACAAATCAAAACCTGTCATTCTTTAAATAAACAGTCTATTAAATTATGACACATTTTACATTTACCATAAAAATGTCTCTTTGAACGACTTCATTTAAAGAACTTGAACTTGTTTATTATTTAGCTGTAGTTAGAAAAACATGTCATGTAAACTCAAAATATAATAAAATAATCCTTTAATTTATTCCACAGAGGGGAAATAGATGTTCAACTATTAACTATAGATCATCTGACTGTATAGAAACTGACCAACCTTTATTTGTCCTAATATTCAAGATTTATACAGAAAACAGACTCAAACAATGAGACCAGAGAACAGAACGTAGAGTTTTCCATGAGACCATGCTGTGTATTTTACTATAAAACAGAACTTTTCAACACTTACCAGCTTGAACAGTTGTCAGTGGCAGGAGTATGATCGACAGGATAAACCAAACTGGATTCATCCTCTGGAAGAAGAACAAGTGAACACAAACCTCAAGTTACACTGTTTTTAAAACGCATTTGTTGAATAAGTAAATAAAGTCTCAGTTACTGGTGACATGTTTTAACTAATGTGTTTGTTCTGGTTGACTTACCAAAGGTTAGAAAACGAGGGCGGTTTAAATCTATAAATGAAGAAGGTAAAACTCCGTGTATTATTTTATCTCCTTAATAACGAACTGCCTCGGAGCCAGAGTCAGATTAGACTCCACCCACCTTTATCTTTGATTGACACGCTGAGAGAGTTTTTATGGAAACAGCTGATAAAACTGACCCACGACAGGACACGGTTTATTTTTTATCTTACTTCATCTTCAACTTCTACAACTGAAACTTGAACTGAAAAACACTCACAAACAGACCAAACACCGACCAACACAGGACGTTTATCTACAAGAAGTCTCTGAATAAAGTTCAGGAAAACAAACAAAACAAACAAATAAAACAGTAAAGTCAACATGGCCTATGGACAGGGCTTTGTGTGTCTGTGTGAGTGCGTATTTGAGGGTTTTTCAACTAAATCTTTTATTGTGTTACTTGAAAGTCGTAGAGAACGAGTCCAAATGTGAGAAAAGAAAAAGTGCAGCAGCAGTTTCAATGGAAGTCAATGGGTTTTTAAATCGGGTGGCACAAAAGAAATAAATAAATGATTAAATAAAAATCCATCAAAATCAATGTTGCTACTAATCATTGACATGTCCAAGGCCCCAATAATCCCCCCTAGAAAAATCCACTTTGCATTTAGATTACTGCAAATATTTCAATTTTTGGGTTTGATACACAAATTCATCTGGGTAAAAAAAAAAAAAATTGACATTTTGATTCCATCGCAAACACTGGCATAAAAAGGGTTAAATTCAGAAAATAATCAGACTTTTAGTATTTGTGATTAGGACTGAAGTGGATTTAAAGATTTTGTAAAGTAAAAAGAAGAAAAATATGCTATATGCTAATACATATGCTATTTTTAGGGCGTTTTTGAAGAACACATTTTTGTCCGTTAATGCTAACAATGTAGCAATTTAGGATACACAGTGTACAAATGGAGCTTCATTTGAGTTTGAACATTTACTACATATATATATATATAAATAAAAGACCTTTTACAAAAACATGATAGCAAAAAGCATAACTACAACGCACCATATTGCTAGTGTCAGTGCCCAGCACGGCTAGTCTTGTAGCTGAAGCTAACTATCTAATTAGCCTTTCAGCGAGGCTAACAATCAAACTGGCACCGAAGTCCAAACATAATTAATAATACTTTTAAATATACATACAAACAATACATAAAGTAGGAAACATCAATGTCTCCTTGATGTATTAGCATTGTATCTGCCTTAGCTCCACTTCTTTTTATTCTCCATCTTCACTCCTTTAAGAACAGACACTGCTCAGTTTTATTGCATTGATCAGAAACTACATTAAGTGAGAAACGCTTATTAGTATTGTAAGAATCCTGTTAAATAGCTGCAGTAAAATAAATCACAAAATTTACACACGCATGTACACACATGATGTGGCGTATAATAGTTTTTCTTTCAACGATGGATAAGATGATTATAGTCGGGTGTAGTGGTCATGTGAGATGGAAAGTAGAACTGTTAACACTTGCGGATTGGTGGGATTTTAGATTCAGATCAGTCTAAAGGCTCTCCAGAGTGAATATTCTTTCTGTAAAGGGGTTTTTGATAATCCTTGGATTATTTTGGAAATATAATGTGTGCCTTAGCCTGTGAGAGCTTCTAAAATAATCAGTGCTTAAAGACAACTGGACTTTTCCATTTTGTTTTGAGCTTGAGGTTCATTTTCTTGACATTAATCAGGACGTTTGAGCCGTGTAGAGTTGAGGTTTGTTGAATCCAGATCTGGTCTCTGTGGTCTCTCAGATCATCTCATGCTGAGATTCTTTAAGGTCAACACTTGTTAACTTCTCTGTGAAACACATGGACAACGTAGTCATAGATGATCCTTTATTAGCCCCATAGTTTAAATGACTGTAGCAGATGTCATATTAAGTAGAATTTCACTCACCAGCTCCATCTGACATCTTGAACTGAGGCGCACACTGTCACATAGAAAGTTATTGATTTAATTGGACGTTTCTTGAAGTGATCAAATAGTAAAATACTGTTTCTCTTTTTTCTTTTACTCACTAGAAGTAACAGCCAATGATCATGCTGCTGCTGTCAAAAAAAAGTCACATCTTGTAACAGTCAGTTTAATAAATAGTATTTGTCACTATTTTCACTTCTACACAGACAAACCAAACCGAGAGACGTAAAATAATGTAAACATGAATATATTTATACTAAAATAATATAAGAATAGATGTTTCATTCTGTAGGATAAACATATAGTTCTGTGAGTTCTTACCTTTGTTTCCTTTGTGTGTGTAAAAGACGATAACACCAACTCCCACCACCAGAAACAAAGCCACCAGTATTGCGCGTATCCAGAACAGAGTGTCTACAAAATAAGAAAAACCAGAAGTGAATGAATGTGTCAGTGGTTTTCAAGCATCCTTCATTCTAATAGTAGCTGATCTCCTTCTTTAGTTCGTTAACAGAACCTTTAAAAGGTTCATCACTAATGAACAGATGTCACTTATTCAGGTGGTTCATCCTCTGAGGTCACTGTGGAGATATTTACTGATGTCAAACTCACCGTCGGTGGGGGAAGCGTTGTCGACTTTTTCTTTTTCATCGTTGGTGGTTAAAGGGTTGGCGACTGCTTTGCTGCTTTCAGAGTTGACTGGATTTTTCACCGTACAGACAAATGAAGCCTCCTTATTCTTCTATAAATCCAGTGGAAAAACAAAAACATCAGCCTGAAGCTCATGAACCAAAATACGTCCCATTCGCCTACTAACACCATTATTGTGTTTGTACCTTTGTTATTTTAAACTCCTTGGTTTTACTCTTCACCACATCACCTGACCACCAGGTGTAGGTGACTGGTCCAGAGTCTGTAGTGTTGCCTTTACAGGTGAGAACACAGTGGGTCTTTTTATCGTCACAGCTCATGGAGATAGTTGGTTTAGGGACGTCATCTGATGGAAAAGTTAAGATGAAAAAATAAATGAACATATAAATAACTCAAACTTCAGGCCTAATTCCTCCACTTACAGATAATCTTGATTTCAGTTGTAGCCAAGACTCTGTTGTTGATCTCTGGTGTGTAGCTGCCACTGTCCTTTAGTGTCAGCTTTGGGATGATCAACTCTCCAGTTCCAGTATTGAGTTGACAGCGACCTGGAAGGACAATAAGTCAAGTTTTTAAAGTTTTTCTTTTGTCTTTACAACTGAAATCACCTCAAACTGAATAAATGTAAAACCTTGTTAAGATCAACTTAATTTATTAATTACGACTTCTCCAGACGAAATCAAAGGCGTAACTGTAGGTGTCTGGTTTGTTTTCAGGTTTTCATTAAAGTTGTTAAATACCTTTGAAGTCTCGGTAGAAGTCAATGGCGTCTCCTCCGTACCACTCTGCAGCCAGGTTTGAATCATATTTCCATGTTATACTGGTGATGGTAGCACCCACAGAGCCTGGACTAAGGACAACTGTGTCTCCTGGTTTCTTGTAGGTGACTACAAAATACACAACAATATCAAAACCTGTCATTCTCTAAATAATCAGTTTATTAAATCATAAAAATGTCTCTTTGAACGACTTCATTTATAGAACTTGAACTTGTTTGTTATTTAGCTGTAGTTAGAAAAACATGTCATGTAAAGTTAAAATATATTTAATTAAGATAATCCTTTAATTTATCCCACAGAGGGGAAATGGATGTTCAACTATAAAATATAGATCATCTGACTCTATAGAAACTTATTTAAGATTTATACAGAAAACAGACTCAAACAATGAGACCAGAGAACAGAACGTAGAGTTTTCCATGAGACCATGCTGTGTATTTTACTATAAAACACAACTTTTCAACACTTACCAGCTTGAACAGTTGTCAGTGGCAGGAGTATGATCGACAGGATAAACCAAACTGGATTCATCCTCTGGAAGAAGAACAAGTGAAAACCAGTACCAGTTAATCAGGAAACGTTGATCAGTGCGAGTGTGAAAAGTTATTTCCTCATTTGTTAAACAAACAAACAAACAAACAAACAAACAAATAAATAAATAAATAAATAAATAAAGGCTCAGTGACTGGAGACATGTTTTAACTAATGTGTTTGTTCTGGTTGACTTACCAAAGGTTAGAAAACGACGCACCTGAAGCTGAGGACGGTTTAAATCTATAAATGAAGAAGGTAAAACTCCGTGTATTATTTTATCTCCTTAATAACGGACTGCCTCGGAGCCAGAATCAGATTAGACTCCACCCACCTTTATCTTCATTTTCAACATGGACATATATACGTAGATGCCATATTGAGCGCTGAATCGTACGTCAACGTCGCCGCCATCTTGGATGTGGCAAATTGATAATCATATTATTACAATTATTTCACCTTCTGTACGATGAACGATCAATAATTCCAATACTAATTCGACCCCTTCAATACATTTCCTATGTGATAATAAGCTTTTGGTATGATAATCTGTCATTGTACGTCTGTGGTGCAGAACTAATATTAGCTTAATGGTTCATCTTAAACAGACCTGACTCCATAAATGCAGGGAGAACATGAAAATAAACATGAAAACAAACGAGAAAAAGATAATAAACTATATACTACTAATATACTATATTACTATCAATAAATAAATAATTAAACAAAATAATAAAATGGTGTTTAATCTCACATCATTTATATTTTTCGTTATTCACATTGATAACAATGATTGTGATTTTAAAATACTGCACCTGTCTTAGACGTCTATGTGACCTCCAAAAAAGGGACCTAGTCTGACATTCATATTTTGAACGGTATATTGACGTCTAAATCGGGTCATGGTTAGACGACCAAATATCGGAGCTAGTTTACACGTCGAGTGGACTCCAGAATTGGTCGTGGACCATAATATAGACATGATCTGCACGTCCATCAGACGTCTAATGTTTAGTGGGATAGATACAGATTAGATGTTAAATATAAATATTTCAATACTTATCATCACAGTAACAGTGTTACACACATTAGTAGCAGTAAATAGTCATGAAAACATTAGAAACATACGTAAGTTGGTTTGGTGCCACCTATATCCTAAACATAAGGAGTAAACATTTATAATCATCCCTTTAAAAGTTACATATATTGTTTTGGGCGCCTATTTGTTTTCCAGATATATTAGTGTGTGTGTGAATGGGTGAATAAGAGGCATTAGCACTTTGTAGAAAAGGCGCTTTATGAAGTTCAGTCCATTTCCTTATATTAGTTTATGGGGCAGATCTGCCACATCCAACATGGCGGACGCGTTGCGGTATCGCAGCAACGGACCAACCCGCTCAATGCGGCGTCTACTACATATGTCTACGTGATTGACATGGTGAGAGAGTTTCTACGGAAACAGCTGACGGGACGCGGTTTATTTTTAATTTTACTTCCTTCTTCTTCCGACCAACACAGGACGTTTATCTACGAGAAGTACACAAACTTCGGACATGCTACTTGGTAGTCGGGACTTGACAAGATAGATTCTGAAGTACGTACTTGATGACGCCCACGGAGTGCATTCTGGGATACCTGAGTGAACATCCGGGTATTTGTTTTTGTTTTTTGTTCTTCAAAAACTTTATTATCAAACGTATTAAATGCAGATTAAAAAAACACAATAAAAACACAAACATACAACAAGTAGAAAAAATAAATGAATAAAATAAAATGAAATAACGTGTTTGATGATCTGATTGTGACTTTTTGTTGAGTGTAAAAAGCCAATTACTGTCTTCACATATCTACATGCACAGAAAATACACACAACAAGAGCAACAACCATCGTTCCAACCATGTACAGACCTGTGACCCTCCAGAGGCTACAGAGAATGAATGAATGAATGAATGAATGAATGAATGAATGAATGAATGAGTGAATGAATGAATGAATGAATGAACGTACAGAGAGGTGTATTTTATCTGTTGTGTAGAGTTGAGGTTTGTTGAATCCAGATCTGGTCTCTGTGGTCTCTCAGATCATCTAATGCTGAGATTCTTCAAGGTCAACACTTGTTAACTTCTCTGTGAAACACTTGGACAACGTAGTCATAGATGATCCTTTATTAGCCCATAGTTTAAATGACTGTAGCAGCAATAATAATCAATCGAGTGATTGTACGTAAGAGAAGTGAATAATGTAAATATGAATCAATTATAATAATAATATAACAATAAATGTTTCATTCTGTAGAATAAACATATAGTTCTGTGAGTTCTTACCTTTGTTTCTTTTGTATTTGTAAAATACAATAACACCAACTCCCACCAGAATCAGAAACAAGACTGGTAGTATGATTATCCAGAGCAGATTGTCTACAAAATAAGAAAAACCAGAAGTGAATGAATGTGTCAGTGGTTTTCAAGCATCCTTCATTCTAATAGTAGCTGATCTCCTTCTTTAGTTCGTTAACAGAACCTTTAAAAGGTTCATCACTAATGAACAGATGTCACTTATTCAGGTGATTCATCCTCTGAGGTCACTGTGGAGATATTTACTGATGTCAAACTCATCATTGGTGGTTAAAGGGTTGTTGACTGCTTCGCTGCTTTCAGAGCTGACTGGATTTTTCACCGTACAGACAAATGAAGCCTCCGTATCATTCTGTAAATCCAGTGGAGAAACAAAAACATCAGCCTGAAGATCATGAACCAAAATACGTGACATTCACCTACTAACCCTGTTATCATGTTTGTACCTTTGTTATTTTAAACTCCTTGGTTTCACTCTTCACCACGTCACCTGACTTCCAGGTGTAGGTGACTTGTTCAACACCTGTAGTGTCGCCTTCACAGGTCAGAACACAGTGGGTCTGTTCATCGTCACAGCTCATGGAAATATTTGGTTTAGGAACAGGTGCTGATGGAAACAAAATTTTTGTGAAGATGAAAAAATAAATTAACATACACAGTCAAATCAACATACCCAAATTAACACTGTAAGAGTTGATCTTAACACTTTTAAAGTGTCTATATGAGTCCACACCTCAGAGTGTTAATTTAACACTTATCCGAGTGTTGGTACCTTTACACTAAGTTAGTGTAAATTTGACTCTTCTTGTAGTTAAAATGAACACACTGCCTAACACCAACCAGTGTTTAACACTTTTACGTAGTGTTAAAAATTAACTCTCTCAGAGAACTACTTCTTAACTACACAAGTGTTGCCCCCATAACACTTAAAAGGTGTCAATATAATTCTTATATAATCCTACAAAAATACTTGGAAAATAAACTTTACTAAAATAAAAAGGTAGTCATGTTTGTCAGTTCAAAAACATTTATTTTCAAACTTGCACCACAAATATTAGAACATGCAACAGTAAAAGGCACAGTGTAGCATTAGCACCACTTTAGCATGGTAGCTAGCAACTCTGAACCATTAGCATCGTCTTATCACGTTTTATATCTGTGGTTACAAAGTGCATGACTCGTCTCACTCAGACAAAACGTCAAGCCAAATGTACCGTTTACTGCTGTTACTCTCTTTCTATGTTACACTGAGGCCAGGCATGCATGCTAACCATGCTAACCTCTAGCTCATTAAGCAAGTGTTCGGGTGGTTAGAAACAGCGCGACAAGTATAGTTTCTGTGGCTCTGCTGCAAAATGACTTCGGGTGTAGGAAGAGTGATGGGGGGGTCACTTCCTTTTTACACTCGGTGTTAACAACAGCTATTTATCGACTGAGAGTTAATTATAACGGATTAGACCCAGAGTATAATTAACTCTACTAGTGTATGTCTAGTTTAACACCAAGAATTCAACTCTTCTCAGTTTGCTGTGCATAAATAACTCAAACTTCAGTCCTAGTTCTTCCACTTACAGATAATCTTGACTTCAGTTGTAGCCAAGACTCTGTTGTTGATCTCTGGTGTGTAGATGCCACTGTCCTCTAGTGTCAGCTTTGGGATGGTCAACTCTCCAGTTTCAGTATTGAGTTGACAGCGACCTGGAAGGACAATAAGTCAAGTTTTTAAGGTTTTTAGCTGGATTTTAATGAGATATTTATGTTTAAAGATGTTAAATCTAAATCACTTCAAATATAAAATGTTAAACCCTGTAAAGATCAACTTCATTAATTAGTTCTTCAGATGAAACAAAAGGCTTGACTGAAGGTGTTTGATTCGTTTTCATTAAAGGTGTTAAATACCTTTGAAACCTCGGTAGAAGTCAATCATGTCTCCTCCGTACCACTCTGCAGCCAGGTTTGAATTATGTTTCCATGTTATACTGGTGATGGGAGAAGTCACAGAGCCTGGACTAAGGACAACTGTGTCTCCTGGTTTCTTGTAGGTGACTACAAAATACACAACAATATCAAAACCTGTCATTCTTTAAATAATCAGTTTATTAAATCATAAAAATGTCTCTTTGAACGACTTCATTTATAGAACTTGAACTTGTTTATTATTTAGCTGTAGTTAGAAAAACATGACATGTAAAGTTAAAATATATTAAATTTAGATAATCCTTTAATTTATCCCACAGAGGGGAAATGGATGTTCAACTATAAAATATAGATCATCTGACTCTATAGAAACTTATTTAAGATTTATACAGAAAACAGAGTCAAACAATGAGACCAGAGAACAGAACGTAGAGTTTTCCATGAGACCATGCTGTGTATTTTACTATAAAACAGAACTTTTCAACACTTACCAGCTTGAACAGTTGTCAGTGGCAGGAGTATGATCGACAGGATAAACCAAACTGGATTCATCCTCTGGAAGAAGAACAAGTGAACACAAACCTCAAGTTACACCGTTTTTAAAACGCATTTGTTGAATAAATAAATAAAGTCTCAGTTACTGGAGACATGTTTTAACTAATGTGTTTGTTCTGGTTGACTTACCAAAGGTTAGAAAACGACGCACCTGAAGCTGAGGATGGTTTAAATCTATAAATGAAGAAGGTAAAACTCCGTGTATTATTTTATCTCCTTAGTGACGGACTGCCTCGGAGCCAGAGTCAGATTACACTCCACCCACCTTTACCTTAGATTCAACATAGATATATATATATTTAGACGCCGCATTGACCGCTGAATCGTTCGTCAACCGTGTGCGCCCTCCCTCCCCTCCTCTATATATATAGTATGTTCATCAACGTGAATATATCAAGATTAATCAGGCAGAGATAGACACAGATTAGATGTTAAATATAAATACTTCAATAATTACAGTAACAGTGTTACACACATTAGTAGCAGTAAATAGTTATAAAAATACATATGTTCGTTTGGTACCACCTATATCCTAAACATAAGGAGTAAACATTTATAATCATCCCTTTAAAAGTTACATATATTGTTTTGGGCGCCTATTTGTTTTCCAGATATATTAGTGTGTGTGTGAATGGGTGAATAAGAGGCATGAGCACTTTGTAGAAAAGGCGCTTTATGAAGTTCAGTCCATTTCCTTATATTAGTTTATGGGGCAGATCTGCCACATCCAACATGGCGGGCGCGTTGCGGTATCGCAGCAACGGACCAACCCGCTCAATGCGGCGTCTACTACATATGTCTACGTGATTGACATGGTGAGAGAGTTTCTACGGAAACAGCTGACGGGACGCGGTTTATTTTTAAGTTTACTTCCTTCTTCTTCCGACCAACACAGGACGTTTATCTACGAGAAGTACACAAACTTCGGACATGCTACTTGGTAGTCGGGACTTGACAAGATAGATTCTGAAGTACGTACTTGATGACGCCCACGGAGTGCATTCTGGGATACCTGAGTGAACATCCGGGTATTTGTTTTTTTTTGTTCTTTCAAAAACTTTATTTATCAAACGTATCGAATACAGATTAAAAAAAACACAATAAAAACACAAATATAAAACAAGGAGAAAAAATAAATGAATAAAATAAAATGAAATAACGTGTTTGATACCTGAGGGGTGTTTACAGGAAAATATTATATTGCTCACAAATATTAATTGTTTTTAATCATCGTTCTGATTCAGACTTTTTGTTGAGTGTTAAAAGCCAATAACTGTCTTCACATATCTACATGCACAGAAAATACACACAACAAGAGCAACAACCATCGTTCCAACCATGTACAGACCTGTGACCCTCCAGAGGCTACAGAGAATGAATGAATGAATGAATGAATGAATGTACAGAGAGGTGTATTTTATCTGTTGTGTAGAGTTGAGGTTTGTTGAATCCAGATCTGGTCTCTGTGGTCTCTCAGATCATCTCATGCTGAGATTCTTCAAGGTCAACACTTGTTAACTTCTCTGTGAAACACATGGACAACGTAGTCATAGATGATCCTTTATTAGCCCCATAGTTTAAATGACTGTAGCAGATGTCATATTAAGTAGAATTTCACTCACCAGCTCCATCTGACATCTTGAAGTGAGACGTACTCTGTCACATAGAAAGTTATTGATTTAATTGGACGTTTCTTGAAGTGATCAAATAGTAAAATACTGATTCTCTTTGTTCTTTTACTCACCAGAAGAATCAGCCAATGATGATGCTGCTGCTGTCATGAAATAAAAGACACAGTCACATCTTGTAACAGTTTAATAACTTTTTACATTTCTAGAACAAACTGAACTTATACATCGATAAATACCTGGAATAATAATCAATCTAGTGATTGTACGTAAGAGAAGTGAATAATGTAAATATGAATCAATTATAATAATAATATAACAATAGATGTTTCATTCTGTAGAATAAACATATAGTTCTGTGAGTTCTTACCTTTGTTTCCTTTGTGTGTGTAAAAGACGATAAAACCAACTCCCACCACCAGAAACAAAACCACCAGTATTGCGCGTATCCAGAACAGACTGTCTACAAAATAAGAAAAACCAGAAGTGATTGAATGTGTCAGTGGTTTTCAAGCATCCTTCATTCTAATAGTAGCTGATCTCCTTCTTTAGTTCGTTAACAGAACCTTTGAAAGGTTCATCACTAATGAACAGACGTCACTTATTCAGGTGGTTCATCCTCTGAGGTCACTGTGGTGATATTTACTGATGTCAAACTCACAGTTGGTGGCGAAAGGGTTGTCGACTGCTTTGCTGCTTTCAGAGCCAAAGAGATTTTCCACCGTACAGACAAATGAAGCCTCCGTATCCTTCTATAAATCCAGTGAAGAAACAAAAACATCAGCCTGAAGATCATGAACCCAAATACGTCCCATTCACCTATTAACCCTGTTATCATGTTTGTACCTTTGTTATTGTAAACTCCTTGGTTTGACTCTTCACCACATCACCTGACTTCCAGGAATAGGTGACTGGTCCAGAGTCTGTAGTGTTGCCTTCACAGGTGAAAACACAGTGGGTCTGTTCATCGTCACAGCTCATGGAGACAGTTGGTGAAGGGACGTCATCTGATGGAAACAAACGTTTTTGTGAAGATGAAAAAAAAAAAAATTTAACATACAACCTACTAACCTCTAGCTCATTAAGCAAGTGTTCGGGTGGTTAGAAACAGCGCGACAAGTATAGTTTCTGTGGCTCTGCTGCAAAATGACTTCGGGTGTAGGAATGATGGGTGGGGCACTTCCTTTTTACACTTGGTGTTAACAACAACTATTTATCGACTGACAGTTAATTATAACGGATTAGACCCAGAGTATAATTAACATATTTAAGGTTTTTACCTGAATTTTAATGAGATATTTATGTTTAAAGATGTTAAAATCTAAATCATTTCAAATATAAAATGTAAAACCCTGTAAAGATCAACTCCATTAATTAGTTCTTCAGATGAAACAAAAGGCTTGACTGAAGGTGTTTGATTCGTTTTCATTAAAGTTGTTAAATACCTATGAAATCCCAGTAGTCAAACACTTCTCCGTACCAGTCCACAGTCAGGTATGAATCATAATCCCATGTTATACTGGTGATGGGAGGAGTCACAGGGCCTGGAAGAAGGACAACTGTGTCTCCTGGTTTCTTTTCGATGACTACAAAATACACAACAATATCATAACCTGTCATTCTTTAAATAAACAGTTTATTAAACCATAAAAATGTCTCTTTGAACGACTTCATTTATAGAACTTGAACTTGTTTATTATTTAGCTGTAGTTAGAAAAACATGTCATGTAAAGTTAAAATATATTAAATTAAGATTTAGAAAGAAAACAGACTCAGACAAACATTTACTGACACAAGAAGGGTGAATGTGTTCTTCCTGTTTTTTCTCTCAACATTAAATGCGTAAAATGAGACCAGAGAACAGAACGTAGAGTTTTCCATGAGATCATGCTGTGTATTTTACTATAAAACACAACTTTTCAACACCAACCAGCTTGAACAGTTGTCAGTGGCAGGAGTATGATCGACAGGATAAACCAAACTGGATTCATCCTCTGGAAGAAGAACAAGTGAACACAAACCTCAAGTTACACCGTTTTTAAAACATTGATCAGTACGAGTGTGAGAAGTTATTTCCTCATTTGTTAAATAGATAAATAAATAAAGTCTCATTTACTGGAGACATGTTTTAACTAATGTGTTTGTTCTGGTTGACTTACCAAAGGTTAGAAAACGACGCACCTGAAGCTGAGGACGGTTTAAATCTATAAATGAAGAAGGTAAAACTCCGTGTATTATTTTATCTCCTTAATAACGGACTGCCTCGGAGCCAGAGTCAGATCAGTTTTATCGTTGACATGTTGAGAGAGTTTCTGAGAAAACAGCTGATGTGGTTTATTTCTCCTATCTTCCACTTCTTCTTTTCTTCAGATTCAACTGCAACTCATTGGTGGCACTAAGGTTCCTGTTTACCACGATGTCAGTCACAGCGCAAACACACTCAGTGAAGACTCATCTTGGTCCACAATCTATTTTATTGCGTAATAAAACCATGGTACAAATCTGGTTAAAAAAAACTCAAAAATATTAAAGTACTAGAGAAAATTTTTGTTGCTGGGTCAGACAATTTCATTTAAAGTGCAACAGATGGTAAGAAGTGGACAGTGGTTGTTTACAGACCATGATATTTTACCATAGAATTTACTATATTAGATATGAGATTAGAGGAGCAGGACTGAACTGGATAAAAATCTATGTTAAAAATAGACAGAGTTTGTTACAAAATCCACACCCTCAGACGTTACATATGGAGTACCACAAGGGTCAATTCTAGGACCAAAAATACTCCTTGTGTACATCTATGACATTAACAGTGTCTCTAATATGTTGAATTGTTTTGTTCTATTATTTGATACCTGTACAGGAAAGAACCTTCAGCAGCTTCTGGTTGTTTCTGGAAAGTTGTTAAGAGCTCAAGTTGTGGTTTGATAAAAAAAAACAAATTGTTAAACGTTAAAAAAAAAAAACATGCTATTCTGTAACACATCTCCTCTGATCTTAACACACTGTAACACAGCTCTGAGTTTAACACACTGTAACACATCTGAGCTTAACACACTGTAACACATCTCCTCTGAGCTTAACACACTGAAACAGATCTCTGAGCTTAACACACTGTAACACATCTCTGAGCTTAACACACTGAAACAGATCTCTGAGCTTAACACACAGTAACACATCTCCTGTGATGTGCAACACACTGTAACACATCTCCTCTGATCTTAACACACTGTAACACATCTCCTGTGAGTTTAACACACCGTGACACATCTCCTCAGATGTGTAACACACTGTAACACATCTCCTCTGAGCTTAACACATCTCTGAACTTAACACACTGTAACACATCTCTGAGCTTAACACACAGTAACACATCTCCTCTGATGTGTAACACACTGTAACACATCTCCTCTGAGCTTAACACACAGTAACACATCTCCTCTGATGTGTAACACACAGTAACACATCTCCTCTAAACTTAACACATCTCTGAGCTTAACACACCGTAATGCATCTTAGTTTAGCACAATCTTAATTTAGCACTTAGCACAATCTTAACTTAGCACATCTTAACTTAGCACTTAGCACAATCTTAACTTAGCACATCTTAACTTAGAACTTAGTACATCTTAACTTAGCACTTAGCACAATCTTAACTTAGCACTTAGCACATCTTAACTTAGCACTTAGCACATCTTAACTTAGCACTTAGCACATCTTAACTTAAAACTTAGCACAATCTTAACTCAGCACTTAGCACAATCTTAACTTAGCACTTAGCACATCTTAACTTAGCACAATCTTAACTTAGCACATCTTAACTTAGCACTTAGCACAATCTTATCTTAGCACTTAGCACATCTTAACTTAGCACTTAGCACAATCTTAACTTAGCACATCTTAACTTAGAACTTAGCACATCTTAACTTAGCACAATCTTAACTTAGCACATCTTAACTTAGCACTTAGCACATCTTAATTTAGAACTTAGCATATCTTAACTTAGCACGTAGCACAATCTTAACGTAGCACGTAGCACAATCTTAACTTAGCACATCTTAACTTAGCACATCTTAACTTAGCACAATCTTAACTTCCCACATCTAAACACAAGGTTTAGGAATGGACTAGGTCAAGTTCCTCCGCAACAAACTCCCTCATCCAGGTCTTTATGGACCTTGCTTTGTGCGTTGGTTCACATTCATGTTGGAACAGGAAGGGGTCAGATTTTACACCGCTGTCCCTCTAATATTTGGTGCAGTGGATGTCAGGGGTTGTTGAGAGGTTTGTCCAGTGTCCTCTTGTCTTGCCTCGCTCACACAAACGACTCCCTGACGATAACGTATCCATCTTTTGGATCAGTTTGGTTTTTCGCAGCCTTCTCTGTTAAAAGATACAACAAGAGTTTAAAAACACTTCAACACCATCACAAGCTCTTTTTTCATCGATCATTATAATATTTTATTTCATTCTCCAGGTGGACAGAGGATGTTTGTCCTTGACTGGAAGATTCGTGGTTTGATAGAAGAGTTCAAATATGAATATGATAATATAATATTTGACAACAGCTGGTGGTTGAGCTGTACAAAATAAAAAGAAAGTTGCTACAACAAACCTTTGATTTGACTTTGATCGGTGCGACCAGCTGATTCATATACATCACAAGATAACTGAAGGTCATCTCCTCCTGATTTTTATATTAATTAATATTTATTTATGTTATATTAATTAGTCTGTAGAGTAAATGTAATGTTTTATGAATTCTTACCCTGTCTTCCTTTCAGTTTGCACCAGAAGAGACCAACAACAACAACAACAACGCCAACAACGCCAACCAGAGTCATGATCGCCGTTAAGCTCGATGAATTCTGATTTTCTACAAAGAAAGAAAAGAAACAATAAATTAATAAATCTGCAAATGGGTTTCAATCATGCTGTATTATGATATTAAACTAATCTTTACTCTGTGAAATGAAACGTCTGCAGTGACGTGTGAGCAAAAAACGTGTCTCCAGATCCTGACTCCTCTGTTTAGATATTTATTAATGTCAAACTCACCAGTGTTGTCGGTCAAAGACACGTTTCTGCTGCTGCTGAAGTCGTCTTGGTTTTCAACCGCTGATAGAAACAAAAACATTTTATTGGAGTTTGAATGATGAATAAATGAATATTCCCCTCAAACTCTAGTCATAATTCCTCCACTTACAGGTAACATTCATATTAATTGGGTCCAAGACCTTGTTGTTGATCTCTGGTGTGTAGCTGCCACTGTCCTCCAGTGTCAGGTGTGAGATGGTCAACTCTAAAGTTGTAGGGTTCAGGTCACAGCGACCTAAAAGAAAAATGATGTGTTATTAAATCTATTTACCTTAAATTCTTTCATCCAGAATCACATTAAAATCCTTTAATAATAAGTTGTACTATGTCTCATAGACGAGTTAATATTGAGGAGCTTTGAATCTTTTAGACATGGATGTAATGTTACACCCCAGAAGGCAGATTGGATTTAATGTAGGAAGAGGTATAAGACTCCATGTAGGCTGCATTAGTATGTCATTGTATTTGTCTCAATAAAGTTAAAAAACAAAAACACGTACCTGGATTATCTACAGCCGAAAACACAGAATTAAGGATAGTAGCAAGTACAAGCAGCCATAGTTTATCCATGCTCTCCGACAATAACCCCAAATATGACTGGAAGTAGCATGAGAGGGCTGTACAGGAATACAGGAAGTATTCAGGTAGTATTCAGGTAGTATTCACGAGGAGCAGCAACGTGGATAAAACAGAGGGAAATATGTGAAAGAAAACGCCGGTTTCTCGTTCGCATACATCGATAGTTTATATTAAATGAACCACTAAAGCGGCTAACACAACATTTTTACGATACATTTCCACAACAAACTACATTGACAGCGCCAACGTGACACCTGTTGTCCTTACCGGAAGTACGTAATCGGTCTCACCTTTCTTCTTCTTCTTCTTCTTCTTCTTCTAAGCGGTTTTTACGTTACCGCCGCCAACTGCTCTGAAGTGTGGATCAACAGTTTATACAGTAAATAAAGAAAAAGAAACACCTACTCTTACTTTTGTTTTCCTGTCATATGCTCTTCCACCAGTGATTTCACCTTAATGAGAAGTCCTTCTTTCCACAGCATGTGATGCCTTTTCAACATCAAAGAATACAACTATCACTGCTTCCTTGTTGGTCTCCTGGGCTTTTTTACACTGTGTCAGAGCATCCCGAGAAGGCTTTATAATAATAAATGCTTTAAGTTCTGTTTTTTATGTCCAGGTTGTATTTTACTCAGAATTGGATTGGTATCAAGCATCACTAGTGATCACTGGCCTGTGGCCGAGAACTGGAGGGCTCAAAAGTTTAGTTAATTATGTAAAAACAAAACAAAATAGTCATACGCGACTGGACATAATGGACACAAATAACACAAACTGAAAAAAATCAATTCAATTCTCTACAGCAGCTAAACATTTATTACAGGTCTAAAAATACGTTTATTTGTTTATACTTTTATTTTTATGTTGTTCTTAATAATCCTGCTACGTACGGTTCTCACTATAAACCAGTTATTATTGATACTGGCTTACCTATGCTCCTATTATAGATACTACAGCAGATAAAGCACATATTTATGATTTAGTTGGGCGCACTTAAAATTTCCACTTCCTCTAGTAAAGGGTTAAATTTCTTCAAAATATAGACTCATTTTATTTATTATGGTTCACTTACCTGAGAATATGAAATGAGGAGGAGTCTCTCAAAAACAATTCCTACTTTTAATATTTCAATTATGTTTTTATAACATTTTAAGCACTCAAAGAAACAAGATGAGTCAGTCATATAAACCAAAGGGGAAGAAGAAGAAGACACCCATTCCTGTTTTTTCTCCCTCACCCTAAAAACACCAAACTGAACCCTAATCAAAAATAAGTCTGAAAAAAGAGACCACATCAAAAAAAGAAAAGAAAAAAAAAAGAAGTAAAACAAATGCGACATAAATAATAACTCGTCCTGCTCTGGTTGGGACAACACAAGATTTAAAGTGTCGTTACCGCTCCTGACCAGCAGGGGGAGCTGTATATGTTGCCATAAGGATGATACACAGTTTTACATCACTGAGCCAATAGATGCCCTTTTATTAAAATACATCTTATATATCCAGTCATGGATGGTGGGGAACTTCTTACAGCTCAACCAGGACCAAACTCAAGTAGTTGTTTATTTTCTTTAAACCCAAACTTATAATTTTTTAAAATATATTTAGTCTAGTTATTAATTGATTTATATATATATATTCCTCAACTGTAAAGTGTTGAGTGTGGGATAGCGTTTCCTCAGTGTTTTTAAATCTGCATGTGTGTGTGTTTACATGTGTATGGCCTCTTGTGTCTATAGTTTTTTATTGTTGTTGTTTTCTTCTTGTGTTATGTAAAGCACCTTGGTCTGCGTCTTTTGTAGGAAAAGTGCCCTATAAATAATATATATATATATAATATATTTGTTGGTTGATTATGTGATTGATTGGTTTGTTGATGGATTGGTTGGTTGATTGGTTGGTTGATGGATTGTTTGGTTGATTGGTTGGTTGGTTGGTTGGTTGGTTGACTGGATGATTTTGTTCCTTTGTCTGATGTTACAGATGTAACACAGCAGATTTCACATGAACAGGGTGTAACAAAAGTCCTGCATCTTTACAAACAGCAGGCAAATAACTAACAAAATAAATAACTATAACAACCAAAGGCATGTTCAACCAGGAGATGAGGTAGAGAGGCAGCTTTTCTCTGTCATCTTCAGTCTGTGGCCAGCGGCAGTTGTCAGCTCTCTGCTTTAAATCGTGACACTTGACGTCCCTGTGGTCAAAAGACATGTGGTCAAGCTCCTATCACAGAAATGCAACACTTTTTCCACAGTTTATTACGTTCCAGCCTTATTCCAAAATGGATAAAAGTCAAGAATGGTCAAAAATTCCCATAAACACACTCCTAAACATGGTGGAGTTCAACAAGAGTTTAAGGTGTTATAGCCGGTGTCATATTAAAGCCTACAGAATAAGAATGGGGCGTCACTGAAGTTCATTTGCATGTATCGTAGGTGTCCCAAGGGTGCGCCAAATGATGCACTGCATGTGAGATTAGAAGAAGAGAAGTAAAAAGCACAGAGTGTGAACTGAAAGCCATCAGATGTAAGTTAAACCATCCATCCATAAAGAGTTAAAGAAAACTTTCAGTTTTTTTTTTTTTTTTTAAGAGAGGACGTTTTGTTAACTTCTTCAGTTATAAGGGATGCTGAGAAAAATTAGGACTGAATAAACACTTTGCTCATAAATAGTGAGCACAACATCAGTAAGGTTTAAACATATACAGACAGGCAAATGAGAAAGGGCAAAACATCAAAGCAGTAGACAAGGGAGGAGATTGTTTGTACTGGAAAATTGTACTAGAGATGGGAAGGAAACTGTGACAAGTGATGAATGGAGACACACCCAATGACCGTAAAGAAGAGTTTGGTACAGGAAGATACAGGTATTTCTAGAGAGGAGGATTACAAGTTTCTTGGTAAAGATCTGAGCCCAGCCTCATATGTAAAAAAAAGCACTAAATTACATAAATGCAGGACACTATGACATGAGTGTGGCTCCCAGAGTCGGACTCGAGTTTGATCTTCTCCAGTGATTCTTTTTGATTTTGAAGATAACCCAGTAGAACCTAATGACATGTTGGATTAAAGAGGTGCTGTTATCTGGCCCTACCCTGTGCCTCAAAGTTTTGGGACTTCTGGGAAGTTGAGGTTTAAATGGGGACACCTGTGGGCGAGGCCCATCAGGCACTTGCTTGACTTGTTTCTATCAACAGTCTCCAAAGGAGTGTCCTCTGTTCTTCAGGTGGAGGTGGACCTCTGAGTCGTTTCCTGACGAGCTGGTTCTCATGTGTTGGGACATGACATAATTTGTGGGTTTGGTTGTTCGGTTTTCCCACATGTACAAGTCTACAGGCCTAAAAGAAACTCTACCAGTCCAGATGCCTTTCTTCAGCTCTTTTTGTTAAGTTACATAAGACACATTGATTAATTGGAGTTGATTCTAGTTTATTGTCAGTAAAACACACTATAAAATAGGTCACAGTTTTATCTCCTACTGCTGTGAAAATATTTTACTTACCTGGTTGTCTGGGCTCCAGGGACATGGTGGAAGTTTGATCTGAAAGGAGAGTAAAAACTAATCATCAGATCCACACTGGATCTCATCAGGTCAACATATTCAACTGTGTCGTACTCTATGTCATTTTATAGATCTGTGCATCCCTTTTTAATTGTATTTAGTTAAAAAAAATAAATGGGCGGATAATAATGTTATTCTGTAGAATAGAATGAATGAATTCTTACTTTTTTTCCATTTGCGCTTGTAAAAGAAGACACCAACTCCCACCAGAATCAGAATCAAGAGTATTGGCAGTACGATCAACCCACGGAGATCGCCTACAAAAAAATAAATATTCAGATTATCTTTTACACTAGTGGTTGAATGAACGAAGTTGCCTGGGATGGATGTTAATGGAAGTTCTGAGAGGAGCCTCAACTCAACTCACTGTTGTTGTTGAAAGGGTTGTTGACTTTTTCGCTGCGTTTAGAGCTGACTGGATTTTTCACCTTACAGATGAACGAAGGTTCTTTCACCTCCTAGAAATCCAGGGGAAATACATTCATTGATTACTTTTGTGTAAAATATATACATCTAGATAACAGACCCCTCCATGGCCTACGTCACTCTGACGTCACAACGTTAGCTGGAGGCAAAACAGAGAGAAGCTGGAGGCAAAACAGAGAGAAGCTGGAGGCGAACACTGTCACTTTCAACCATGAAAATATCGTGTTGTGTTTTTCGGGGCCAAAAGAGAAAAATCAAAAACACTAAGGTGAAGTTTGATCACATACCAGCCACTGCCAGTTGTAGACAACTTTGGTTCAGAAAGGATTGGAGTGAGACAATCAACATTGCACACACTTCTTATGATTATATGCAGTGTATCATCAGTTTCAGCCTGGATAACGTTATGGATTAGACTAATTACGTTGAGTTAATCATTATTTGGAGGATTCATGTTACATGTAAATGCTAATGCTAACTGCTAATTAACTCAACATTAATTGTATGTTTTAGGGGTGTCCAAGCTGAAGTTGCACTTAATATGTTACCCTCCACAGTGGCTCCACTTACTTCTTGTAGTATCTGTGTTGAAGAGGCTTCATTTGATAAAGACAGACCAGACTTTGTCCCCTCTGTGTCCTCCTTTGGTCAAATCGTCCATCCAGTGAGTGTAGGGGTCGGTGAATATAGTCCCATCAGTCAGAGTCAACTTTTTAATATAACACTCACGGTCTAAGTGAGTGAGTGTATTAGTGTATTCTCTAAAATATATGTTTTTCTCGTCCATTCTTGCCAAAACAGTCCGTTGAAATATGCTAACCACCGTTTACAAGCTACAGTGTTTGAGATGTTTTGCCTCCAGCTAAGCCCCGCCCCTCAAAAAAATGTTACATTGTTTACAAATCATGAAGGGGCCTATAGAAGATGATGTTTGGTGTGCAAAGTCCCAGAGACATGCTTGGATATGCCACCTACTAACACCATTGCCATGCTGGTACCTTTGTTATGGAATGCTTCTTCTTTTGACCCATCACTTTTTCACGTGACCACCAGGAGTAGATGACTGGTTCAGCACCTGTAGTGTTGCCTTCACAGGTGAAAACACAGAGGGTCATCTCATCGTCACAGCTTGTGGAGATAGAGGGTTTTGGAACTTCAGCTGATGGAAACAAACATTTAATTAGGGATCAGATGAATAAACAAATTAATATTCCAGATAACATTCAGTGAAAATATCCTTACACAAAACGCTGAGTTTAGTTATGTTGATGGCGTCACCGTTGATCTCTACTGTGTAGCTGCCGCTGTCCTTTAGTGTCAGGTCAAAGATGGTCAGCTCTCCAGTTGTGGTTCTGAGCGTGCAGCGACCTGGAGGTAGAATTGTTGGATATAATTTAAGATTCATATAATGAATGAAAAAAATCATGAAATAATAAATTTCAGTGAGGCCCTGACCTCAACAATGAAAATGATTTTATATTTCGGGGATTTAATTTGGCAGTTTTAGAAGAATTAAGGATATTTTAAGGGATTATAGTTTCTTTCCTACCAATAATCACCACATACATCCATGAACTGTTAAACAATGAGTGACTGTACCTATGAAGTCCCCGTAGAAGACAGGCTCGCCTCCGTCCCACGTTGCAACAAAGTTCAATCTATGTTTCCAGACTATACTAGTGATAGTAGTAACATTAGAGCGCACAGTAAGGACAACACTGTCTCCCACTTTCCTGTAGATGTCTGGATTGTCTGTGAAATAAAAACAAGTTATTTACATCATTTTCTGGTATTTACTATATTAGATACTTGATGCTGTGACGACTCACCTGTGTTGAAGACGATGATCGGGTTGACGATGCGTTTGCTGAACTGAAAACTGACTGGGTTTTCCATCTTACATCTAAAGAAAGATGACGTCTCCTCCTAGAAACCCAGTAAAAACATGATGATTATGTTCGTTAGTGGAGAAATCCTCTGCAGAAAGGTCAGAGAGAGATGCTCTGGTCACTGGTTACTGGTCACAATCACCTTTGTTATGATGAGTTTCTTGGTTTTACTCTCCATCAAGCTTTCACCTGGCCACAAGTAATAGTTGGTCATCCTGGGCCAGCTTTGTCTCTCATTAGTTTCCCTCACCACGTCACTTGACCACCAGGTGTAGGTGACTGGTTCAGCATCTGTAGTGTTGCCTTCACTGGTGAGAACACAGTGGGTCTTTTCATCGTCACAGTTTGTGGAGATGGTTGGTGTAGGGACACCAGCTGACGGAAACAAACATTTAGAGTTCAGATGAATAAATAAATAAATATTACAGAAAATATTTAGTCAAATCTCTACTTACAGATAACCTTGACTTTAGTTGTAGCCAAGAGTTTGTTGTTGATCTCTGCTGTGTAGTTTCCGCTGTCCTTTAGTGTCAGGTTTGAGATGGTCAACTCTCCAGTTGAGACGTTCAGTTTACTGCGACCTATAAGTATAATGATGTGTTATTAAAGTTTTTTTACCTTGAAGTAGGTAATCACAAAATAAATTGGATGGACTCAGACACTGTAATACACTGACATGTCCAGGAATAATCTAAACTGTTTAAAGTTCCTTAAAACTGACTTTCAGGTGAAAGAAAGCAGTCCTGGTCACGTGCTTTATGTGAGAATTAAAGGACATATCGTCAGCTGATTAGTTTCATCTGGTCTCATGGATAATATAGCTAGGTATCATCTGCGTAGCAATGGAAGTTTAGGCCGTGCTTTCTAATAATGTTGCCTAAGGGAAGCATGTATAATATGAATAATACTGGTCCTAGCACAGAACCCTGAGGAACTCCACAGCTTACTTTGATATATAGAGAAGAATCATTGTTTACATGGACAAATTGTCTGACAGATATGATTCAAACCAGAATAGTGCAGTTTCTGTAACCTTGATCACACTTTCAAGTCTCTGTAGTAGAATACTGTGATCAATAGTGTCAAATGCAGCTTACTGACTACTAAGATCTAGGAGGACAAGTATAGAGACAAGTCCGTCGTCTGAAGCCATGAGGAGATCATTGATAACTTTGATGAACTCTGAAACTCTTCAAACAAACCATTCCTGTTTAAATGGTCACACAACTGATTGGCAACAACCTTTTCTAAAACTTTAGAAATTAAAGGAATGTTGGAAACATTGTACTCATATTTTTATGTTTTGAGGGTTTAATAAGGTTGTTCAAGAAGAATAAAGGATTTTTAAGGGGTTCCAGTTTCTTTCCTACCAGTAATCACCACATACATCCATGAACTGTTAAATAATTAGCGACTTACCTATGAAGTCCCCGTTGTAGACAGGCTCGCCTCTGTACTGCGTCACGATGAAGTTCGATCCATGTTTCCAGACTATACTAGTGGCAGCAGCAACAATAGTGCCTGGATTAAGATCAATGATGTCCCCCACTTTTTTGTAGATATCTGGCAGTTCTGTAAAATAAAAACAAGTTAATTATACCATTTTCTGGTATTTAATATATTAGATACTTGATGCTGTGACAACTCACCTGTGTTGGAGATGAGGACTGGGTTGACGACTTGTTTGCTGAATTGAGAACTGACTGGGTTTTCCATCTTACACCCGAAGAAAGTCGAGTTATCCTCCTAGAAATACAGTAAAAATAACATTAGCTTGAAGCTCATGAACCAAAATTGTGCTTCTGTCTTCATTAATGACGATAATGTTCGATGTGTTTGTGGAAAAATCCTCAAAAGGTCAGAGACAGATGCTCTGTTACTGGTCACATTCACCTTTGTTATGTTGAGTTCTTTGGTTTTACTCTTCATCAAGCTTTCACCTGGCCACCAGTCATATTCGATTTCAATAAACCCACGTTCACCTGACAACCAGCTGGGTTCTCTCATCACATCACTTGACCACCAGGTGTAGGTGACTGGTTCAGACTCTGTAGTGTTGCCTTCACAGGTGAGAACACAGTGGGTCTTTTCATCATCACAGGTTGTGGAGATAGTTGGCGTAGGGACACCAGCTGACGGAAATAAACATTTAAGTAGAGTTCAGATAATAATAAAATTAATTAATATTCCACTCAAACGTCAGTCAAATCCCTCCACTTACAGAAAACCTTGAGTTTAGTTGTGTCCAAGACACTACTCATTATCATGAAATTGAGCACTGCTGTGTAGATACCACTGTCCTTTAGCGTCAGGTCTGAGATGCTCAGGTCTCCAGTTTTGGTGTTCAGACTGCAGCGACCTATAAGTATAATGATGTGTTATCAAAGGTTTTTTACCTTGAATTAAAGGATAATTAAAGGACATATCATCAGCTGATTAGTTTAATCTGGTTTCATGGATAAATATAACTGGGTATCATCTGCGTATCAGTGAAAGTTTATGTCATGTCTCCTAATAATATTGCCTAAGGGAAGCATGTATGATGTGGATAATATTGGTCCCAGTACAGAACCCTGAGGAACTCCATAGCTTACTTTTGTACAAATAGAAGAGGCATTGTTTACATGGACAATCTGTCTGACAGATATGATTCAAGCTAGTGTAATGTGGTTCCTGTAATCTTGATCACAGTACTGTGATCAATAGTGTCAAATGCAGCACTAAGATCTAGCAGGACAAGTATAGAGACAAGTCCATCGTCTGAAGCCCTGAGGAGATCATTGGTAACTTTGATGAACTCTGAAACCTGACTGAAACTGTTTAAATCCTGTTTAGATTGGCGAAAACCTTTTTGAAAACTTTAGAATTAAAAGTAAGGTTGGAAATTGGTCTATAGTTGGCTAAAACATTTGACTTGAAACCAGGATTGCAACTAAATATGTCCTGAGGGTTTAATTGGGTAGTTTTAGAAGAATTAAGGATATTTTAAGGAATTATAGTTTCTTTCCCACCAATATTCACCACATACATCCATGAAATGTTACATAATCAGTGACTGTACCTTTGAAGTCCCCATAGAAGACAGGGTCGCCTCCTTCCCACTTCACAATGAGGTTTGATCCATGTTTCCAGACTATACTATTGATAGTATCATCATAGATGACAGGACTAAGATTAAAGGCAACACGGTTTCCCACTTTCCTGGAGATGTCTGGATTATCTGCAAAAAAAAAAAAAAACAACAACAAACAAACAAACAAACAAAACAACAAGTTATTTCCATAATTTTCTGGTATTTACTGTATTAGATACTGCTGTGATGATACTACTGATGCTGTGACAACTCACCTGTGTTGGAGATGAGGACTGGGTTGATGATTTGCATACTGAATTGAAAACTGACTGGGTTTTCCATCTTACAACTGAAGAAAGGCAACTTCTCCTCCTAGAAACGTGGTCAAAACAACATTAGCTTGAAGCCAGTGGTGGTACGTTAGCTAGGGCTAGAAAAAAGTGATATGGGATATTTGGTGGATTGGTGGATTTTGTGGAGCTACTGGACTGTAGCAAAACACATTTGACAGACTTCAGAGAGTCACTGAAAATTTTGCTGTCCAGAAGGAAATCAGTTTATTGTTTTGTACCCTCCCAATGAATGAAGTAGTTGATCTGTCTATCTGGTCAGCGTCACCTCTTTTGTTACGTTGAGTTCGTTGGTTTCACTCTTCATCAAGGTTTCACGTGACGGCCAGTAATTGTTGGTTTCACTCTTCATCATGTCACTTGACCACCAGGTTAAGCTGACTGGTTCAGCACCTGTAGTGTTGCCTTCACAGGTGAGAACACAGTTGGTCATCTCATTGTCACAGTTTGTGGAGATAGTTGGTGTAGGGACGCCAGCTGATGGAAACAAACATTTCATTAGAGTTCAGTTGAATAAATAAATAAATAAATATTCCAGAAAATATTCAGTCAAATCTCATCCACTTACAGATAACTTTGAGTTCAACTGTGTACAAGACTTTGTTGTTGACCTCCGCTGTGTAGTTCCCACTGTCCTTTAGTGTCAGGTCTGAGATGGTCAACTCTCCAGTTAAGGTGTTAAGTGTACAGCGAGCTAAAAGTATAATGACATGTTATTAACTCAGCAGTTAACATGCTACACAGTAGTAGCACAGCACTTCATAACCAGCAATAGAGAAGAAAGAAAGTAGATAACAAATTAGAGAACATGACATCGTCCCCCTGCAGCCTAGGCCTATAGCAGCATAACTAAGGGATGGTTGAGTCAATTTATTTTATTTATTTAATCTCCGAGCTATAAATGTCCCCAGATTTCCACATCATGAGGCAGTGCTAGGACGGGGCCATGCAAACCTGTTTTACTACTAGTGTGGGATTATTCTACAATATTTACTCATCATCACAGTAAAATAGTCCATCCTTGGTCAATCTACTGCATCAATCCCTCTCTCAACCAGAAGAAAATGGTGTGAACACGTGAATAATGCATAAAAAAATAAATACCGCGATATACCGTGACACCGTCAGAATTTTGAAAAATACCGCCTACTCACCACCGGCTACAGAGCGCTGGCTACTAGCTACTGGTTTATTCATCTCTTTTTCACGTTTTTGATATTTCACAGCTAGAGCAAAACAGGCACAGGGCAGAGGCAGGAAGTGACGTAATATGCTTACTTACGTGACAGACATTGAACAATAGTAGTTGGCGCCTTTGTCGTAGTTTCTGATTAATACAAAAAGCAAATAGTTATTTTACGGTTTTACATTAAACTTGAGGAATTAAATTATTTCTGTTGACCAGAATCACATTAAAATCATTTCATAAGACTCTAAGACACAATAATATCAGAGGAATTGAGGATATTCATATTTAGGATCCTTGGTATAAAGATGCTGTGTGAAATGCGCATGGAATAAATTGCCTGTTAAATATTGAGTGACTATAACTTACCGACTATGAATGTAACTTCGATAGTCCTGTTTCTAAACCAATAGGCGATAATGTCCCCGTTATGTGTCCATGTTATTTCGTTGATACTAGCCTCCCAGACTGGGCGAAGGACAGCTGTACCACCCATCATGTAGAAGCCTGCAAAATAAAGACCAATATAAAAACATGTCATTCATAAATGGGGAATAGATTACTTAATTTTACGCTTGTTTTATCAAAGAATACACTTTCACTAAACTTATACTTCACTAACATTTACAAGAACTTAGACTCAGGTACTGTCTGACTGGACTGGGGTAAACTTTAATAACACATCATTATACCACACACTGAAACACTGCGGTAAAAATGAACAGTCCCAACTTTCCTTCACGCTTCGTCTTTATTCTGAGTGTTACGGTAAACGAGTGCAAAAAGCCCTTATAAATTAATAAATTAAAGCGATGTCATTTTACAATTATTGTTCATTCACAATCAGTACATAGTGAACGAATTAAAATCTGATAAAAATGTATGAATAAATAACAACAACTAACTATTTGCGGTAATTTCAACATTTTTAAATGTAACTAACTATAAAAGTAGGACTCTGTGTCAAATTAGTCAATAATATTTAAGTAGATTATATGTCATTTAAAGGAAACTCTCTGTTTCCACAGACTAATTCCACTTTTTACTTTTGTATGTTAATAAATGTTTACCTGAGTAAGCGCCACATGGGATCACTAGTCCCAACAGGAGCCACAGGGGAAGCGTCGTCTTCATCTTCTTGTTAAAAAATTGTCAAATAAAGCAACATGTATTACAGTATTATAGTATTGAGTCTTATTAAGTGGGATTAAGTCGTGAGTATCTAAAAATGTCCTGGTTGGTCCAAGCTCTTCAGGTGGTTTCCTCTGTACCTGCACATGTGTTCTAGTTCTAGACAAATGGAGAACTGTTCATTTCTGGATTATGAATTTATCTCAATACACCCACGCACGTACTTCAGGCTTTTATCCAACAGGTTTGGCAAAATTATAACAGAGGTTTGGCGGAGGAAGATTTAGGGACTCATCAAAGCCTCAAAGACAGTGACATCTAGTGGTCATGTGCAGTTAAAGCAGCCACGAACTTAGAAATAATTCACACGTGTCAACAAAAAACAACAATAAAGTCAGTCAGAAGCAGCTGTGACTTCATTCTGAGAATCACTGTCCACACTTTACTATTCAGCACTTTAATGTTGTTATTTTAGACACACATAGTCACGAATGACTTTTAAAGACCATTATAATTAGGGCCACGTGACCGGTAGCACATGTGGAGTTAAACTTCTGGGCCACAATAACCTAGTACTTTATTGATAAAGCGAGCGTCGTCCAGCGGATCGAGACACTTGAGGAAGTTTACAAAGTGATCGATGGTAAACGGTAGATTAAGAACCCCAAAGAGTGGAAACTGAGCAAGATAGTTATAAGGGACCCCTGTTTTAAACTCGCATATTTACTGTAGAAAGACAAGACATTTACTGAGACCAATCCATTAATCAGGGACTGATGTCTCTGCTGTTAATACTGCTGATCCCTGTCTCCTATACATTTATGTTACAACAACACACACTAACACACACACACACACAACACGGGTAACTTTATGTTATTACAGTTACACACATATCCAGGTATTTTTGTTTTGTTATCTGTGGGCAAGTGTAACATAACGTTTCTAAGTGCCATTCCCATATCTCAGGTACTTTCACATCCCCCTATATCTTCAAGAACATTAATATGAACTTCTTTAATTTTTCAGTCAAGACTCTTTTATTTATCAGTGTAACAGCAGCACACAGTTTGAGGACAGTAAACACAATGAAATAAATACTACAGGAGTTAATACATATGTGTTTGTAGAGGATCACAGCAGAATGAAGGAAGATCCTTCACTAACACTTGATACAGTCTGTAAATATTATAAAAAAGATTCTCAACTCTCAAAAGTCACTGTGGAGGAATGAGCTGCAGAAGAAGAAATGTAACATTAAAATGAACCTAACAGTTGTTACATGTTCACGTCCTTCTTTACTTCATCTGTGTTTTTGCTAAAACACTGTTCTTCTGGCTCAGACATTATGGCATTGGATTTAATATGAAGTGCATGAACACAGTAAAATGCTTTGTTGCACTTAAAAAAAACAAAAAAAAAACAACAAAAAAAGTAAATAAGTATAAAATATAACAAAATAAATAAAAAATGTACAAAAATGTGCAAATTTGCATGTGTACAAACAAGAAATACAAAAATACAGTGACACTGAACATTAACATTAATTGATGCATAACATTAAATCTCAAAATTTGTGTACTCTAGTGTTGGTTGTCATAGTTCCAATAAGTAAATATTCCCAGCTAAAGCTACATTATTAAAGTTATTTATTTTTTTGCTAATATTTCATAGAAATTGCATTTTTTTCCCACATATTTTGCATGAAAACACCAACAGAGTCTGTTAAAAATGTCCGTTAGTGAAAAGTTGTGATTGTCACATCAGCTTTCTGATTAATGCTTGAAGAAGTGACTGAATGGAACAACACTTGCAGCTAAGTTTAGTTAAAAGGGAATACTTCCCTCTCTAGCATCACCACTTGCTGGTTGTTTTGACTTATAAAAATTAGGGTTTTTTTGGGTTTTTGTTTTCATATTGTGATATTATCTTGTTCTGTCTCAGGTTTAAAATGAACAATCTTTTAATTCATAAAAAATTGAGAAGTTGTAATTTTTCTTTGATTTTCTTTCCAATTATGAGGGCATTTTTAATTTTTTTGTAATGATTTTCTTTTTTTCATTTTTTTAAAATTTTTTTCCTTTTTCTTTTTTTATTGAGTGTATCTTTTTCTTATTTTTCTTTCTTTTTTTCTTTTTTACTGGCAGTTTAAGCCAGGTTACTATCAAATGTCGTCTTGCTCTCCAGTTAAAAATGTCCGTTAGTGAAAAGTTGTGATTGTCATATCAGCTTTCTGATTAATGCTTGAAGAAGTGACTGAATGGAACAACACTTGCAGCTAAGTTTAGTTAAAAGGGAATAGTTCCCTCTCTAGCATCACCACTTGCTGGTTGTTTTGACTTTTTTAATTCATAAAAATTAGTTGTAATTGTAATTTTTCTTTGATTTTCTTTTCAATTATGAGGGAATTTTGAATTTTTTATAATAATTTTCTTTTTTTCAGATTTTGATTTTTTTTTTTTTTTTTTTTTGTCTTCCTGCTGCAGTAGGCTTCAGCATCTCTGTCAGAGGATACCTTCATTCACTGTAAAAAATAAATAAATAAAATGAAATAAAGAACTGTGATGGCCGGCCAGTACTCATCTTCGTCACTTCATAGAAACACAGTGTCAGACAGAACCGATCCAAGGACGACACACAAATAACTACTCTGACTTTAAAGATATTTAAGAAAACGTGACTGAAAAGAGACGACTTGATTCCAAAACACACATAGTAAATAATAACTCTGTTAATGTCTTCTGGCATAAAATCTAAATTGTCTACAGATAAACTATTTACTCACCAGGTTTACCAGAGACATCATGATCAGTACAGCTGTCAGATAGTGTTAACTGATTCATTCATAGATTAATAATAACATATTGATCTAATTCAGTGTCACAAGGAAACTGAACTTCATCAGCTCCTGTTTACTAAATGTCTCTCAGCTTTAAATTAGATTTATTTGATGTTAATGGGTTAAACTTGATATCTGGTATCGTTCCTGTATCATCCTGTCTACTGACCCTCATCTAGAGAAGGAACTAATGGACAAACATATATAATAATAATATGGATATTTAAAGTCTGTGGAATAAATATAATGTTTTATGAATTCTTACCATGTCGTCCTCTGCGTTGGCACAAGATGACACAGACACAAAAAATAACAAAACCCAATGGAATCAAGACCACTGGTATGATTGATGTCGTCTGATTTTCTACAGAGACAGAAAAGAAAGAATAAATGAATAAATCTGTAAATGGTTTCCATCACGTTGTATTCTCATATTAAACTAAAACATGTCTCCAGATCCTGACTCCTCTGTGTAGATATTTATTGATGTCAAACTCACTGTTGGTGATGAAGGGGTTGATGAATTCTTCGCTTCTTTTAGAGCCGACTGGATTTTTCACCTCACAGATGAACCCAGAGTTCATCTCCTCCTAGAAATCCGGTAAAAACAACATTAGCCTGAAGCTCATGAAGCAAAATGCTCCTTTTATCTTTGTACATCCAGATAATAGAAGATGATGTTTGGTTCTAAAGTCCCAGAGTCATGTTGGAATATGTCACATCCACCTACTGACTCCATTATCATGTTTGTACCTTTGTTATGATCAGCTCCTTGGATTCATTTATAATCTTATTATCTGACCACCAGGTGTAGTTGACTGGTCCAACATCTGTAGTGATGCCTTCACAGGTCAGAACACAGTGGGTCTTTTCATCGTTCCATTTTATGGTGATAGTTGGTTTAGGAACAGGTGCTGATAGAAACAAACATTTAATTAGAGATCATGAATAAATGAGTTAATATTCCAGCCAACACTCAGTCAAATGTACTTACAGAAAACCTTGGGTTTAGTTGTGTTGTCACAGCTCATGGAGACAGTTGGTTGAGGAACAGGTGCTGATAGAAACAAACATTTAATTAGAGATCAGATTAATTAATTAATGAATATTCCAGATATTCAGTCATATTTCCTCCACTTACAGAAAACCTTCAGTTCAGTTGTGTGTGAGTGTGTGTTGATCTCTGCTTTGTAGATCCCACTGTCCTCTAGTGTCAGGTTAAAGATGGTCAACTCTCCAGTTGTGGTGTCCAGTTTACAGCGACCTGAAAGAACAATGATGTGTTAATGATGTGATAATATTAAAGCAGATAATTATAAAGTAAACTGGATATTAAATTCCTTCTGTCGACCAGAATCACATTAAAATCCTTCAATAATAATAATAATAATAATAATAATAATAATAATAATAATAATGTGTAATATGTGTCATAGAGGAGTTAATATTGAGGAACTTGGTGTAAAGGTGTGAATCCAGTAGTCAAAGATCTGTCTGCATAGAATAAATAACTGGTAAATCTTTACTGACTGTACCTTTGAGCTGCTCGTAGCAGACAGTGTTTAAAGAGACTTTATACCACTCAGCGACAATGTGCCCGTCATGTATCCACGTTATGCTGGTGATGTTTTCAACTTTAGAGCCTGGATCGAGGATGATTTCATCACCCACTGTCTTGTTGGTGACTGAAAAACAAAGATCAATTAAAACATGTCATTCATAAATGGGGATTAAATAAATACTTTTTACATTTGTTGATTTGTTGCATCAAAAACTCTTTTACCTACTTTAAGTTACATTTACAGTAACTTCATTTATCACTGATGATGCTCTGCTACTTCCTACTCAATATTTATCGACCACAAATGTGACGTAGAACGCTGCTAACTACTGATTGGTCAGAAAAAATTAAAAAAATAAAAATCAGCGCCAGGTACAAACCTGGATGTTTTGGTTTTGACTAGTAGTATGCTGCATCACTTCTAACTTTCTTGTCTCTCGTGTCGGTACATTTTCTGAATGATGACTGGAAAAGTAATGTCGTTCTGGACCAACCCGGAGGTGAGGACTTTTCTGTCCTTGATGGGAAAAGTCAGTGTAAAATGGGAGTTGGACTCAGAACGACAAGGTTTTCCAGTGGATCGCAGCTGAGATGGACGCACGGCAAAACAAATGAAGGAGAAGCGTAAAAAATTGAAGGCCGATTATCAGGCGGCCAAGGGGAACAACGATACGAGTGGTGGTCGCGAAATGTTATGAGGAGATGGACGTGACGTGCGGCACCAGCTTCTGGGGTGCGTTCACATATGACTTGAATTGAATTGAATTGAATTGCCACGATCGACTGTGGATCGACTGCGGCGCGACAGCGAGCGCGAATCGAGACCGCAAGAGCGCAGAAACTGGTTTTAATAGTTCAGATAATAGTTTTTATGTGGGTGGATTTTACACTGTGTCCACAGATTAATTCCGCTTCACGCGGATCATTACTTTTGTACATTAACAGAACTTACCTGAGTACGCGCCGCATAAAATCACCAGCACTATAAGCGTCTGGTAAAACGTCGTCTTCATGTTTCGGTAAAACAAATTCCAAATAAAATAACTATTTTTACAATTTTCCTAAAACTAAAAGAATGACAGACCCTGCTCTGTCTGATTCGACTCTCGACTGAACCTCCTGGTCGAAGAACACGAGACTTCAATGTCAAAAAATGACCTGATTGGTCCAAACGCATCACGTGATTTCTCGTCACCTGCGCAGGTGCTCTACTTCCTCGGAGATGCATTGACTGTTGCCACCTGTAGGATAGGAGCTGATGAGCCGCGTGGCCGCCATCTTGGACCGGTCATCAGCTCCATTAACTCACCTGTTTGATCAGAATGAATGTGACCAAACCTCACCGGGTTCTCCACCGATTTTCCTGCAGTTTTCTTTGCTGCAAACGTCAGACACGTGGCTATCATACAAGTTCATTAGTTACCTTGAGAGTGTTGTCATACTTAGCACGCAGACAGTAGGAATAGAGTAATAGAGTATTTTATGTCTTTGTTCAGGTACACGATGTTTGTAATTGTTTATCACATAACACACACACACACACAGAGACAGTACTATTCAGCTTTTTTACTTAATAGAAAATAGAAGACATAATATCTATCTTTTTTTCAATATAATCACTACATATAAATACACTGACAACCAAAAGAAATGAAGATCACTGTTAAGCTTGGTGAATTTTCTACAAAAGAAAGAAAGAATTAAAAAAATCTGCAAATGAACCGTCATGTATTCTGATGTTTAGCTAAGCTTATAAAAAATGTACGGGGAGCCTAATAATTATCTAATTTTGTTCATTTATTCCGTTAGAAACACATCATCACATGTCTAATGAATGACTTGCTTAAAGGTATAAAATAAAATACAAATATAAAAAATATATAATTCGATCACACATTATATTACTGAAGGAAACCTGCTGAATCTAATAATACAAGATGTGGTTGACAGTTTGACAGTATATGAAGAATCGTGGGCAGGTTGGTGAATTGTTCATCCAGGTAGGAGTGGAAGATGTAGTTCATGGAGCTCCACAGGTCAGAAACACACAAGTCCAGGTCAGACAGCTTCACAAAAAAGAATGATAAGAGATTAGAGGACAGGAGCTCGGTGCCAGAGAAGATAAAGTAGAGGACATCATCACCCAGCAGCAGCCCAGGCCTATTGACTGAAGCCTAATTTAAGCTTCCGCACCAACGTGTTCTGGTGTCAACACAGACACCTATCACCTGTTACCCATTCCGTTTCTTTATTGATCCAATTAAATCAACTGCGGAGATGGAGAATCAGCTGGAAATACTAAACACGTGACTATCAACCAATCAGTGAGTAGGTACATTTCTGGGAAGGTGTGTGTCTACGATGCCGTGAGGTTCCCGCGCTGTTGACGGTGTTTGTGTTGACATCGGAGCCACTGCAACATGTCGGCATTTATCTCTAAACATTTGACTCTGTTTCATTCTCCAGGTGCTCAAATACAAGATGACCCTGATTATCAGATGACCATATATACCACATATATTTAATTTTTTATCATCCATTCTAATTTGTAAAATAATTCTAATAATAATGAGTTTTCATCCTGCGTTAATGCGCCACATAAACTCAGTCATAGGGGGTAATATGTGAATCACAGGACGTCCTCAGGTAGAACTAGACTCGTGTGGACGTTGTAGTTGTCGGGGTCTGTGTCCAGTAAACTCAGCTAATGTCAAGTGTGAATATAATACAACCCCTTCATTTTTACAGGAATAAATATTGTCATATTTCTGGGCTGATGTGGTATTTTCTGGTCTCAGGTATGAAAATGTTCACAGCTTAAGGAGCTGATGCAGAGAATCATCACAGAGAAACAACACATAACTAACTACTCTGACTTTAAAGATATTTAAGAAAACGTGATTGAAAAGAGGCGACTTGATTCCAAAACACTCAGTGATATGAAATAATAACTCATCAGCTCCATTACTGACGACTTGAATCATTTCGCAATCTAGAAATAAATAAATAAAAAAAATGTCTTGAAATGTCTTCTGGCATAAAATCTAAACTGTGGGAATGTCTCTACAGATAAACTATTTACTCACCATGTTCATTGGTCCTGACAGGAACTGTAATAAAAGAGACGTCATGATCAGTACAGCTGTCAGATAGTGTTAACTGATTCATTCATAGATTAATAATTTTATCAGCCTCCTGTTTTTTATATTAATTATATTTATTTGATGTTAATGGGTTAAACTTGATATCTGGTATCGTTCCTGTATCATCCTGTCTACTGACCCTCATCTAGAGAAGGAACTAATGGACAAACATACATTTATAATAATAATATGGATATTTAAAGTCTGTGGAATAAATATAATGTTTTATGAATTTTTACCATGTCCTCCTCTGCGTTTGCAACAGAAAACACCAACACAAGTACCAACAGCAACAACAGCAACAACAACGCCCAGAAAAATCAAGATCAGTGTTGAGCTCGATGAATTCTGTTTTTCTACGAAGAAAGAAAAGAAAGAATAAATGAATTCATCCATAAATGGTTTCCATCACGTTGTATTCTCATATTAAACTAAAACATGTCTCCAGATCCTGACTCCTCTGTGTAGATATTTATTGATGTCAAACTCACTGTTGGTGATGAAGGGGTTGATGAATTCTTCGCTTCTTTTAGAGCTGACTGAATTATTCACCTCACAGGTAAATGAAGGCTCCTTCTCCTCCTAGAAATCCAGTAAAAACAACATTAGCCTGAAGCTCATGAAGCAAAATGCTCCTTTTATCTTTGTACATCCAGATAATAGAAGATGATGTTTGGTTCTAAAGTCCCAGAGTCATGTTGGAATATGTCACATCCACCTACTGACTCCATTATCATGTTTGTACCTTTGTTATGTTGAGCTGCTTGGTTTCACTCTTCTTCTTATCACCTGACCACCAGGTGTAGTTGACTGGTCCAACACCTGTAGTGTTGCCTTCACAGGTCAGAACACAGTGGGTCTTTTCATCATCACAGCTCATGGAGACAGTTGGTTTAGGAACAGGTGCTGATAGAAACAAACATTTAATTAGAGATCAGATGAATAAATGAATGAATATTCCAGATATTCAGTCATATTTCCTCCACTTACAGAAAACCTTCAGTTCAGTTGGGTCCAGGACTTTATCGTTGATCTCTGGTGTGTAGATCCCACTGTCCTCTAGTGTCAGGTTAAAGATGGTCAGGTTTCCAGTTGTGGTGTCCAGTTTACAGCGACCTGAAAGAACAATGATGTGTTATTAAAGATGTTATTAAAACAGATAATTACAAAGTAAACTGGATGGACACAGACACTGTAATACACTGATGTTTCCAGGAATAATCTGAACCACAGGTGTCAAACCTGCAGCACCAGAGGCTCTGATGTGTAATATGTGTCATAGAGGAGTTAATATTGAGGAGCTTTGGTGTAAAGGTGTGAATCCAGTAGTCAAAGATCTGTCTGCATAGAATAAATAACTGGTAAATCTTTAGTGACTGTACCTTTGAGCTGCCTGCAGCACTCAGTCTGGACTTCATACCCCTCAGCGACAATGTTCCCGTCACGTCGCCATGTTATGCTGATGATGTCATCAACCTTAGAGTCTGGACTGAGGACGACTTCATCACCCACTGTCTTGATGGTGACTGAAAAACAAAGATCAATTAAAACATGTCAGAAATAAATACTTTTTACAATTGTTGATTTGTTGCATCAAAAAACTCTTTTAACTACTTTAAGTTACATTTACAGTAACTTCATTTATCACTGATGTCAGTGTCAGTGTAAAGAGACTCAGGTGTCCTCTAGTGTTAGTGAATCAGGGAACCCAGCAACTTCTCACACTGTAGTGTTATGATGTTTGAAGCAAATCTCAAACTTTCAGACTGGAGCAAGGTACAGGCACTTTAGAGCAGGGCTGGGCAATTCATTTCTACAGGAGCCACATGAAAACTCTGAACTGTGTTGGAGCCAAACCAAACAATAACTTGAACGTTATTCTGCTCAATATTAATTTTCTCCCATTGTAAAAAGCAGTAAATTATATATGTTGATAAGCTGCTACTGGTAATCAGAAACATAAGAATATTCTGTAAATAGAGTTTTGGTGTAGGTTGAAGAGGAAAATGAAACACAATCGATCTGTAGTTTTGAATATAACGCATTGGAAACTTTGTCCTCTACGAAAAACTTCGGTGGATCATATAGCTACATGAATTATTTTCTGTATCTCAATAAATCTCAATAAATGTTTACCCCTTTAAGACCTGAATGTTCGTCTGCCCACAAAGAGAAGCTTGCTATATTTGAATTACCGTAATCCCCGATGGACAATATTCAAGTTGCGCTTTCTAGAAAAAAACGCTGCCATTACGGTAACGATGACGCACCGCTGCTGTGTTGTTTGGAGGAATTTGTTGGTAAAAACAAAGTTAGTTATACCCTTGAGATGTCACAAAGATCTTCCAGGCAAAAGCACAACTAACCAGTGTTCAGTCACAATGAATACTGTCAATAGCGCAAACCACTGTGACTTACGGTAATTCAAAATCAGCCGCTTTGACGGATGCAAGCGATCCGCTCAGGCTTTGGAGGGTTAATAGATGCAAGAAGCTGTTTCAATCTTACTTTTTGAAGAATTAACGAACTAACAGTGCTCAAAATAAAAGCAACACAGTCGTATTGCATGCACAGTATAAATACTTGTTCATTTGTGCTGTTGGGTTTAAAGGGGTTAATAAGTCCTTCAGCCTGTGTATCAACTTGGGAAGAATCAAGTAGAATGTTACTTACGCTATCTCATCATATCAATCGTTATCTTTCGCTTCGCTACAGCTTGCTCACAGACTAGGACACATTACACCCAAATATCTCACACGCTGGAGACCAGATAAAGCCAATCGGCTACACATAGAAACTCACTGACACATGAGAGGCAGTACTCCTCCCCATTGTCTTACGGGCGGAGTCTAGGTAGAATAAGATCACTATACGCCCCTGAAGTGGGGCTTTTTGGTTCTTTTTAACCCTAAGGTGAACTGACCAAAGCCTCATTGCTGAATCAATATCTATTCTCTGTGTACCAAATAAATATCCAAAAACGTGAGAAATTGTCGCGTGATTTGTGCGTAGGTGAACGACCCTTTCCAAACGGTATAAAGATCCTGGGCTGAAGGAGAGGAAAAGTTCCTCCTTCACAAATTGGGGGCTCGTCCGGGATACCAGGAAAGGAATGTAGTTACACTGGAGGAGCATCTCTTACAGTCAGCGGCCGCAACTAAGTAAAAGGTGAGCAGAAAACCTCTTAAACCAAATTTCTGCATGTCTTATGAGACATCTCGTGGCTGTGAGAGCATGTTTCAACAGTAGTACTGTTTGTAAGAATAAAACACAGAGAATACGTACGGATTAGTCTACCAGAGAAGGGTTTAGAAGGTCCCCTCATCCAAATAGTCAGGCTGGATATTGCCTGATTGGCTGGATGTAAAAGCTGCCCTCTGAGTTTATGAGAAAAGGCCAGAAAAGAAGAGAAAAGAAGAGAAAAGAAGATAAGATAAGAAAAAGGGCCGACTGCACGGTGAAGAGGCCGGAGGGGTCTGATCAGCCCCCAAAAAGCACTGCCGTCTCGGAGTTTAGGGTTTAGAAGGTCCCCTTTGTCTAAATATTTAGGCTCGTAGATCGCCTATGTATTCAGAGAATAGAAGCTGCCACTCCGAACGCCCTGTAGACCAGACTAAACGAGTTAGGGTTTAAGAGGTCTCCCTTTGTCGGAATATCTAGGCTTGTAGATACAAGTATCGGGAAGATGAGAGCAAAAAGAGACATGACAGGGAGTTTGAAAAACTTAATATGCAGCTGCTGCAAGAACAGTTGAAGGAGCTGAAAGACAAGGTCACTGATAAAATTAAAGAAACCAAAAAGATTAAAGCCCAAATGCCTGCTGTGTCTACAGCTCCGCTTAGTGGCCAAATTCAAATACCCCTGCCAGCAGATGAAGGGCCGGTACCCATATATCAAAAGTATCAACAATATCCCCCAGGTGGCCAATACAGGGGAAGCTAAGAACTTAGGATCTATGATAACACAAGCTATTGATGCAAATGATTGGCAGGCAGTGACAGGGACCACGCTAATGGAATATAGTCCCTCTTGTAAATGCCACAAGCTAAAGCACAATGGAACATTTCATTGCAAGTTGGAAAAAGTTGAAAAAAGTATAATGGAACAATGTCAGAGAAAACATTGACTCTGAATTGGCTATACAACTCTTGAAACAAATACCAGACGAAGTGTGGGCAACTGGACCTTTTCATGTAGGACATTGCAGAGAAATACCTCCTATCATACTACAGATGAAAACACCAGAGATCATAAACCAACCTCAACATCCCCTATCGAGTGAGAAGGCAAATGGAATCAGTGGAACGATTGAAAGCCTGCTTAAAGCTGGAGTATTGATACCATGTAAGTCTGATTACAACACATCTATCACTCCCGTGGCTAAACCAGGGAGGGAAGATCATAGGTTAGTGCACGATCTCAGAAAAATAAATGCAGGATGAAAGACTTCACATTTTGAGACACCCAACCCATACACAATGCTCTGTAATCTAGATCAAAAATTTAAATGGTTTACGGTGATGGATCTTTCAAATGCATTCTTCTGCATCCCTATAGCGCCAGAGTGTAGACACCTGTTTGCGTTCACTTTTGAAGGGAAGCAATATACCTATACTAGATTACCACAAGGCCTCACGGATAGTCCTTCCCTGTTTAACCACTCGCTATGGGTTCTAATTTCCAAATTCCAAAAATCTGTTGTATATTGCAATATGTTGATGACATTCTGATCGCAGGCGAGACTGAGGAAAACGTAGCACAACTGACGGCCGCTTTGCTCACATGGTTAGGGTAGAAAGGATTTAAAGTATCCAAATCTAAATTACAGAACTGCAGAGCTCGAGTGGTGTTCCTCGGGAGAATAATTTCAGGACAGGGGGTAGGTATGACAGCGAACCACAAAAACAACATACTTTCATATGCAAAACCCACTACTGTACAACAAATGATGGCCTTTTTGGGGATGGCAAATTACAGTAAAAATTACTCGCCACTCCTGATTTGGGGAAAATGTTTGAACTTGATGTGAAAGAAAAATATGGTTTTGTGAGCTCCGCACTGTGGCAGCCCGGAGCTCAAGGGAGGACAGTGTTATGCTATTATAGCACTAAATTAGAACCAGTGGAAAAAGACCATCCTACTTGCACCAGAGCACTATGCAGATATATGACTTAATACCTTGCTACGGGGTCCTAGAAAGTATCTGTTCAGATAATGGGAGTCCTTAAAGTTGGACAGAGGCTAAACCTCTGCTCCTATTCCCATTGAGAACCCGCCCAAGCGACACAACAGGACTCTCGCCTCACGAGCTGAAGAAAAATGCCCTGTCCATTCACAAATAACCTGCATAGTGGTGAAGCTCCTGACCTGGCCAGTCAAGAGAAAGAGATGCAGGAAGCAGTTTAGTTTCTGTCTCCCTGGATACAGAAAATCCTTAAAAAAGGAGCCCACTGGAGCTCCACCGGAGGAGATAAAAGAAGGAGAGTGGATTTACAGAAGAGTGTTCCACAGGACGTGGGAGGAGCCAAGGTTCAAGGTAGTATCATCAACTACATATGGTGTGAGGGTCTGGCTGGATGAGGAGCAGACTAAGCTAAGTAAATATTGGCACAAAACACACTGTAGAAAAGGACAGCCGTCAAAAGAGAGAAACCTTAGAGAAATCAGAAAGCACCTAAGGGACATAGGCAAAGAGACAGAGGGAGAATAAGATGATGACCTACAGGTCATGGCTTACACTGGCCTGTTTGGCCGTGGTAAGTCTGATAGCGGCCGTGCTGTTAGTATGGCTAAATGTAGAGGAGAGATCACAGATTAAGGAAAAGGACGCTGTAAGTATCCCCCACAAAATAATTATTCCAACAGGGGGACCTAAAATTCGAACACGACGAGAAACTCACCAAGATCAGTATATACAGAGGTACGAGTGCTTGATCTTTATTATGAACGGGGTATCAGATAAGTATAAATTAGCTGATCAGATCGCAGCCGGGTGGGGATCCATATTCCTCTGGATCACCCCTAACAAAAATGTGGAGGGAATAAATTATTTACATTACAATATCTACCGATTGGCAAACTATACAAGAGATGGGTCTCTTACTGCACACCAGAATAGACTTGCTCTGATCCTGACTGAAAAGGGAGGTGTCTGTAGCATGTTTGGAGAAGTGTGCTGTACATTCATCCCCAATAATACGGCCCCTGATGGATCCCTGACCAAAACCTTGAGAGGCCTCAGCGCCCTCTCAAATGAATTAGAAGAACATTCTGGGGTCACAGACCCCTTATCTGGCCTGTTTGACAAAATCTTTGGTAAATTGGAAAAAATTAGTAGTTAGCATAGCTACCTCACTGGCTATTGCATTTGGGGTGGTTGCTCTGTGTGGTTGTTGTTGTAGCTCATGTACTAGGACTCTCATTGTGTGGTGTATCAACAAGGCGCTGGGGAATGTGGAATCCAAGGGAGCGCCACCAGCGCATCAGATGAACCTAGCAGAGGGCGTGCCTCTGCTCGATCCAAGTGCTCAGATACAGGAGAGGCCATTCCAACATTCAGACGGGGACTCTGACAACAACCCTGACCTGGATGATGTAGTGTGAGCTCAGGGTCTACAATAACTGATCTTACGATGTTAGAATAGCATTTTGCCTTGTGGCTTGCTTCTAGGCTTTGGCTTTTGATATATACATATATATGCATTTTATACACATATAGTGAATGTTAGTTAATTTTCCAAAGATGTTGCACACACAACCTGAGCCTACCGGAGAGATGGCAACGTGTTTGGGGGAGCACATTCACTTGACCGCTGGAAGGAGACCCAGGTGACAAATATAGTTTAGATTGCATCCATACACCCATTTCATACAGGGTTTTTACATTACATGATAATTTAGGGGTGGCGTACCCTTAAGGCACGCCAACAGGGGGATTTGTTGGGTTTAAAGGGGTTAATAAGGCCTTCAGCCTGTGTATCACCTTGGGAAGAATCAAGTAGAATGTTACTTACGCTATCTCACCATATCAATCGTTGTGTTTAGCTTCGCTACAGCTGCTCACAGACTAGGACACATTACACCCAAATATCTCACACGCTGGAGACCAGATAAAGCCAATCGGCTACACATAGAAACTCACTGACACATGAGAGGCAGTACTCCTCCCCATTGTCTTACGGGCGGAGTCTAGGTAGAATAATATCACTGTACGTCCCTGAAGTGGGGCTTTTGGTTCTTTTTACCCCTAAGGTGAACTGACCGAAGCCTCAGCGCTAAAATCAATATCTATTCTCTGTGTACCAAATAAATATCCAAAAACGTGAGAAATTGTCGCGTGATTTGTGCGTAGGTGAACGACCCTTTCCAAACAGTATAAAGATCCTGGGCTGAAGGAGAGGAAACGTTCCTCCTTCACAATGCTTATGACTGCTTCATTATTTAGACGCCGAGCTGAACCGTGTTGAAGTTAATGTGTCATGTATCAATACATCATGTTGTCTTGATGCGCACTGACACTGGTTCTGATTCCGCTTCACGCTTATTATTACTTTTATATATTAACAGAACTTACCCGAGAAAGCGCCGCATGAAATCACGAGTCCCAGCGCGATGAGCAGCAGGTCAGACGTCCTCATGGTTTGGTCAAAAGTTGTCAAGTAAAATAACTGTTTTACATGTTGTCGGTAACTTCGGCATATGTATCACACAACTTGCTCCGTGTGTGAGACGGCCTTCCGGAAACAGACCGAAGTTTAAAGACGCGCTCTGGGAGGAAGCGGGCCTCCCAGACACGATTGGCCAATCCAGCTGTAGCTTAGAGGAGTTTTAGCTCTGTGGCCAATCCAGCTGTAGCTTTAGCTAAAGCTACAGCTGGAGTGCCAACGGAAAGTGAATGTACCAAAACCGGATCTGACCGGAAAATCCTGCACGGAGTGAGTGGTGTTGTGTAGTTTATATGGAGTTGTGTGATGTGTTGCCCGTTTTGTGGGAACCATTTCAGCCTGTTTCCGCGGTTTTGCATTTCGTGTGGACGGTTTTTAAAAGACACGGACCAGACGGAAGGACCAGATATGCTGCATTATTGCACACAATGTTTTAATGAGGGACACTCGTACGATGTAATCGTGGACATGATGTCAAGTTTACATGGTATAAACATCAGCTTGCGAACTTTAAAAAGTATACTCGGTCAAGCAGGGTTGTGCCGCAGAAAGGATTATTCCTCTCCAAGTGCCATAATTAATGCCATTAGACTGAGAACTGATTGCGACACGGAGAACAGCATTACGGCTGTGATCCACTGAACCCTCCGTCACCATCACCATGACTACTACTCTGGAGCGTCCAGCCACATGTATGGCTCATCCACTAATAACCAGCGCATTGAGTCCTGGTGATCCACATTCAGAAAGTAAGTGGCCTTCATGAAGTAATTTTATATTTAAATATATGTACACACACACATATAATATCATATATCCATGTCTTAATAATAATAATAACTTAAATGTAAGTAAATGTTATGTCTTCTATAGATTTGGCTCCAGAAACTGCGGTTGTGAAATTGAACTCTGACTTGGATTCCTTTCCTGAGACAAGCTTATCAACAGCTCCATGTGGGAACCCAAACATGCAGGAGAACTTGGACTTTGCTGTGGAGCGCCATCAACTACAGAAGCCAGAAAACTGGGAGTCTGCAACAGGACTGTACACGAAGCTAAAAGAGATTGTAGCCGAGTGCTTGATCATTGAGGCTTTTCTTTTCTTCCTCCTATATAAAAATGATTTTATATATATATATATATATATAAAGATATATCTTTCACCTTATTCATTTGTGACAAATGCAGATGACCAAGTTTTTACTAAGTGCTACTGATTGTTCAACATCTTGCCATCTTATTGTGCTAAGGAGCATGTTACTGATAATAAGCCCACTGGTTGTGTATTTTATTTTCTGTTTTCACTTTAGTTTTACCCTATTTTAATGCTGTCATTTGGAACGGTGGTACAAAATAAATCCATCACATCATGTAATTGACCAGTGTGTGAAAGGAGTTATGTGTCTGTCTAGTTGAAGAAGGGGACTCTTTGATGAGGGCAGAACACATTTAACTAAACATTATCCTTTGATTATATTCTGTAATATGTGTTCTAGAAGAATTAATAGTAAGGACCTCTGGTATAAAGGTGTGAATCCAGTAGTCAAAGATCTGTCTGCATAGAATAAATAACTGGTAAATCTTTAGTGACTGTACCTTTGAACTGCCTGAAGCACTCAGTCTTGACTTTAAACCACTCAGCGACAATGTTCCCGTCAAGTCGCCATGTTATGCTGATGATGTCATCAACCTTAGAGTCTGGACTGAGGACGACTTCATCACCCACTGTCTTGTTGGTGACTGAAAAACAAAGATCAATTAAAACATGTCATGAATAAATACTTTTTACATTTGTTGATTTGTTGCATCAAAAAACTCTTTTAACTACTTTAAGTTACATTAACAGTAACTTCATTTATCACTGATGTCAGTGTCAGTGTAAAGAGACTCAGGTGTCCTCTAGTGTTAGTGAATCAGGGAACCCAGCAACTTCTCACACTGTAGTGTTATGATGTGTGAAGCAAATCTCAAACTTTCAGACTGGAGCAAGGTACATACGCTTTAAGAAAATAAAAATGGCGACATCTTTCGGAGGAAATGGGAACTACTCTGTGCGCTCCTGTCGCAGCAGGCGCTATTTTGTTGCGGCATAAAATCTAAACTGTGGGAATGTCTCTCCAGATAAACTACATTTACATGCAACACAAAGTGCTTTACACACATAAAGCGAAACTCTTCCAAGTACCCGCGACAGGTGAAGATCACACATACTTTAGTGAGATTGAAACACATCTGCATGTAAATTATAATAGTCAAAATAAAGTGCTGTAAATACAGTACGTGAAGAAATTGGTCAACTTGAGGCATTTGGCTGCGTCATCCTCCAGCGCCTTTCTCCTTTTCTCTTTTTATTATTTTTTTTACCCGGGTTGGGGTCCATCATCTAAAAGGTGAGTTTTTAACCGTCTTATAAAAACATCAACAGGTTTGTGGTGGAGCGTGTTGTTAGTATTATTTTCATTTCGCAGTGAAGACTCTGCCCTTTCACCCCCAATGTCTTTACATTCCGCCTGTATTCTCTTCCTCACCACTGTCTGCTGCCTTCACGGACCACAGTAGTTTTGATTCTTGGGATTCGTGTCTCACTCGTTGGGAATCAGCTCTTCTGATTCTCGACCTGTCAGGCTGGAGGGAGGTGTTGAGGTGAGGACCCAGAGGCAGGGACTTCAACAAAAAGTATTTCATAATTAACAAAAGGCGCTGCGCAAGGCAGGAAAATACAAAAATCAAAAAGAATCATTGGCATGGCATGGACTCTACGAACATGGAAAAAGCGTTAACGACGCGACAAGGAACAAAGGGAAGGCAGGGCGAGAAATACACAAGACACAGATGAAAGCAATAAGCAATGGACACACACGAGGAAACAAGCGACAGGAAATGAAATACTTAGCGAAATAAAACAGGAAACACAACATGACACAGACAGACGTGACAAAAGCACAAGGAGACAGGACAGACAGGAAACTAGGAAACATGACAAAATAAAACAGGAAACTAAATAAAACACGAGCTCGAAATAAAAGACAGACTCAGACCATGACGCCACCGAACACCGGCTTTTAATTGCGCCTCTTTTGCAGTGTCGCTAATCTAGATGCCTTCATGGTCTCTGGAGACTCTGGGAAAATAAAATCACTGAATGCACAGAGGCAGATTTAGATGAACTCTTCAAGATTTTAATGTATAAAACAAAACAAAAAAACGTCCTGTGAAATGAATGCTACCTTGCTCTAGTATAAATCTACCATTTATTTCCATCTTTTCAACATAAAACTGTTATTTTCCACCTTTACTTTCCTGTAATATGCAAAGTATTACCAGTTAATTTAGGTTCATTTATTCATAACCTGAGGTATTTGTAAGTTTTTAAAATGTACTGCGTTTATACTACATGCTATAATATTCATGAACGTAAAGATAAACTTCACTTCAGCCTTTTGTTTTCCTTTGGTTGGTTCTTCAGCCCATACTGTTTTATTTGTCAGTGTAACAGCAGCACACAGTTTGAGGACAGTAAACACAATCAAATAAATACTACAGGAGTTAATACATATGTGTTTGTAGAGGATCACAGCAGAATGAAGGAAGATCCTTCACTAACACTTGATACAGTCTGTAAATATCATAAAAAGATTCTGAACTATCAAAAGTCACTGTGGAGGTAGGAATGAGCTGCAGAAGAAGAAATGTAACATTAAACTGAATTACTAAACCTAACAGTTGTCATCACTGACACATTGACATCCTTCTCTCCTTCGTGTGCGTCGTTGCTAAAACACTAAATCAGATATTTCACTAAATGAAAAATTTCACAGTTTGTTTTTCTGGCTCAGACACAGTGGCATTTGATTTAATATGAGGTGTATGAACACATGAGGTAGTGGGAAAATTGCTTAGCTGCACATAAAAAATAAATAAAAAACACTTTCATTTCACGGTGTCCATAACAATGTAAATCTTCTCAAGATGCCTGAAAACCAGCCTGAAACCTCCAGAGCAAGCCTGAGGGCGACGGTGGCAAGGAAAAACTCCCTTTAACAGGAAGAAACCTTGAGCAGAACCAAGCTCATATGGAGGGACCCATCTGCCGAAGGCCAGCCGGGTAGAAACAGAGACGATAGAGAGAAGATAAACAAACTTCTGTCATAGATACGTACAACGGACTGAAGGAAACATGTAGGATCTAATAGATGTTGCTGACAGTTTGAAAGCAGACGAAGAATCATAGGCAGGTTGGAGAATTGTTTATCTAGGTAGGAGTGGACAACTTGAGGAGGACATGAAGACTGGACACGTTGATGAGACCACGACTACAGATAGTTGTAGTTTATGGAGCTCCAGAGGACAAAGACACACAACTCCAGGTGAGAGACACTTGCAAGAACATGGAGGAGGAGAGGGAGACACAGTAGTTAACATGATATACAGGAGCAGCACAAAATTACATTACTACCAGGTCCATAAGAGCTTGGTGTCAGAGAGAAGAGTTTTATCACATAAAACATTTAAATTAGTCAAAATATTCAGCAGGACCTCAACGCATCTGTTACACTGTCCAATATTCACATAGTTAAAGATATTTTTCTCACCAGTGTTTGGTTTCAGAACAGCTGATTTGTGTTAACTTAATCAAATTTGACTTTCTTCACTCTTAGTTCCACACTTACCCCACGACTATAAAAAGCCAACATCAACGGAGCATAATCAGCCAACACACAATGAGAGTATAATAATTAATTTAAACATTTCTACATCTTTTACCTGCAATCCATTGGAACTCCTGACGTACCTACCGCCATCTTCTGCTTTATGCACTGCATTTGCTGCATTTTTATTGCACATCAAATTTGATTTTATTACACTATTTTTATGACAAATTGATTGTCATAAAATTTGTATGTGCAATAAAGAACCTTGACTCTCACTGGTTTGTGGCCAGGGAAAGACAAAGATTTCCAAGAGAGATTTTAAAGCCAGACCCACCACCCTCACTCGTAACTCACTTTATGAATGAACTGAGGAACTCAAACTCTGTCAGTGGCGGAGCCAGAGAGAAACTCCAGGTTCACTGAATAAAACCTGCTGGTGACCAGGTTAGGTTCACAGACTCAGTTACCATGGTAACCAACTCTAAGTTTAAATGACCTCTGTTTCTGAAACAGGCTGGAGTTAGCCCGCTCTCTATGGGATGAATAACCTCCCGTTGTGAAACGGAAAACCCAGAGTTGCACTCATTTCAGGGTTAACAGAGTCAGAGTTTTCAACAGATCTTCAAAAACCTCTTACATAATTTCATGGTACGCCTTAGACTTTGCTCATGCTAGAAACTGTATGGATCCTAGTGTTTTTTTCCTTGTTTTCCCTTGCCTTTTATGGACGTGTCTTCCTTTTCCTGTTGCGTGTATGCGTTTGCTAGAAGCTGGGGTGGAGCTGGAGTTAACTACTTCCCTCTACGCCATCAGAAACATATTGCATCTCAACGGATAATTAGAATGTATTTTTGTAGTAGTAGTAATATAAAATATAGTCATATAAATAATATAATTAAAGCTATTAAAATAATAAATATTTGATATAATGTATGGTATTAAATAAATAATTAATTATACACAATACACATAAATTAGTAATACATTTATTTATTATTATTGTTATTTCATTTTTGAAGGTCAACATCCATCAATGCCGGCCTGCAGCCTTTGTGGAGATCCACATGCAGGAATCTATCAATGCCGACCTGTAGCCTTTATCGAGCGATAATAAGGCATCAATTGAATCGGGCCTGCAGCCTTTGTGGAGATCCACATCGAGATACCCATCAATGCCTGCTTGCATTAAAAAGTGCTGTATACATGAAGTTTGATTTGATTTGATTCATCATCTGACCTGTGATGGATGTTGCCTTGGGGGTGCCCTCAAAAAGTGGGTGATTGCGTTCCTGTGTATGGTAGCAGAGTCTTCTGCGTCAGTTTAAATTTTCCACCAAGCAGTGAGTCATTCACTGTCTCTGTCAAAGGACACATTGATCACAGAGTTCATTTTAGTTGATTTATGTGGATAAAACTCACAAAAACAGACAAATGGTCTTGATCTTCATATATAGATTTATCTCATAAATCATTTTACTCACCCGTTTCATTCTCCAGGTGGACAGAGGATGTTTGCCCTAAGGATGTTTGTTCTTGATTGGATGATTCTTGGACTGATACAGAGTTAAGATATTAACATCATTTAAATAATTTTTAACTCACCAGGTTCATTGTTGATAACATCAACAACTGGTGGTTCAGCTGTCCAAAATTATAAGAAAGTTTCAACAACAAAACTTAAATAACGTTGATTAAGAAAATAATGAAATATATTCAATTACAAAGTAGAAAAGCTCACATGCTTCTCTAACCGCAACACCAATCCTCCCTTTTTAAAAATGACTTGGGTATAACATTAATCTACTTTACTTAGGTCTGACTTTGATCGGTGCCACCAGCTGATTCCTGTGTGTCACAAGGAAACTGAACTTCATCAGCTCCTGTTTACTAAATGTCTCTCAGCTTTAAATTAGATTTATTTGATGTTAACGGGTTAAACTTGATATCTGGTATCGTTCCTGTATCATCCTGTCTACTGACCCTCATCTAGAGAAGGAACTAATGGACAAACATACATTTATAATAATAATATGGATATTTAAAGTCTGTGGAATAAATATAATGTTTTATGAATTCTTACCATGTCCTCCTTTGCGTTTGTGTTTGTAGCAGAGACCAACACAAACAGCACAACAAACAGCAACTCCGATTCCGCTGTGTAGATATTTATTGATGTCAAACTCACTGTTGGTGATGAAGGGGTTGATGAATTTTTTGCTTCTTTTAGAGCTGACTGAATTATTCACCTCACAGGTGAATGAAGGTTCCTTTTCCTCCTAGAAATCCAGTAAAAACAACATTAGCCTGAAGCTCATGAAGCAAAATGCTCCTTTTATCTTTGTACATCCAGATAATAGAAGATGATGTTTGGTTCTAAAGTCCCAGAGTCATGTTGGAATATGTCACATCCACCTACTGACTCCATTATCATGTTTGTACCTTTGTTATGATCAGCTCCTTGGTTTCATGTATAATCTTATTATCTGACCACCAGGTGTAGGTGACTGGTCCAACATCTGTAGTGTTGCCTTCACAGGTCAGAACACAGTGGGTCTTTTCATCGTCACAGCTCATGGAGACAGTTGGTTTAGGAACAGGTGCTGATAGAAACAAACATTTAATTAGAGATCAGATGAATTAATTAATGAATATTCCAGATATTCAGTCATATTTCCTCCACTTACAGAAAACCTTCAGCTCAGTTGTGTGTGAGTCTGTGTTGATCTCTGCTTTGTAGATCCCACTGTCCTCTAGTGTCAGGTTAAAGATGGTCAGGTTTCCAGTTGTGGTGTCCAGTTTACAGCGACCTGAAAGAACAATGATGTGTTGTTAAAGATGATATTAAAACAGATAATTAAAGTAAACTGGATGGACACAGACACTGTAATACACTGATGTTTCCAGGAATAATCTGAACCACAGGTGTCAAATATTGATGTGATAATATTAAAGCAGATAATTATAAAGTAAACTGGATATTAAATTCCTTCTGTCGACCAGAATCACATTAAAATCCTTCAATAATAATAATAATAATAATAATAATAATAATAATAATAATAATGTGTAATATGTGTCATAGAGGAGTTAATATTGAGGAGCTTTGGTGTAAAGGTGTGAATCCAGTAGTCAAAGATCTGTCTGCATAGAATAAATAACTGGTAAATCTTTAGTGACTGTACCTTTGAGCTGCTCACAGCAGACAGTGTTTAAAGAGACTTTATACCAGTCAGCGACAATGTTCCTGCCACGTATCCATGTTATGCTGATGATGTCATCAACCTTAGAGTCTGGACTGAGGACGACTTCATCACCCACTGTCTTGTTGGTGACTGAAAAACAAAGATCAATTAAAACATGTCATAAATAAATGGGGATTAAATAAATACTTTTTACATTTGTTGATTTGTTGCATCAAAAACTCTTTTACCTACTTTAAGTTACATTTACAGTAACTTCATTTATCACTGATGATGCTCTGCTACTTCCTACTCAATATTTATCGACCAGAAATGTGACGTAGAACGCTGCTAACTACTGATTGGTCAGAAAAAAATTAAAAAAATAAATAAATCAGCGCCAGGTACAAACCTGGATGTTTTGGTTTTGACTAGTAGTAAGCTGCATCACTTCTAACTTTCTTGTCTCGTGTCGGTACATTTTTTGAATGATGACTGGAAAAGTAATGTAGTCCTGGACCAACCCGGAGGTGAGGACTTTTCTGTCCTTGATGGGAAAAGAGAGTGTAAAGTGGGAGTTGGACTCGGAACGACAAGGTTTTCCAGTGGATCGCAGCTGAGATGGACGCATGGTAAAACAAATGAAGGAGAAGCGTAAAAAATTGAAGGCCGATTATCAGGCAGCCAAGGGGAACAACGATACGAGTGGTGGTCGCGAAATGTTATGAGGAGATGGACGTGATGTACGGCCACAGACCAGGGAGCACCAGCAGGGAAGCTCGCCTTGAACCCATTACACCGTTGGCGCAGTCCTCTGCTAAGTTTCTATCTTTTATTACGTTCATTGTGTTCTGCCTGAGAGCTCATAACTGCAAGAAGGTTGTTTTCTTTCATTCACTGGTTGTTGGAACAAGCACGGACAAGCCCCAACTATCATTGAGGACATTTGAAGAGCCAAGAGTAGAGCGACATTCGCGCTGTGCGTCATCAACAACACGCACTGTCGCTATGGTAACCACCACAAATAAGTCGGACCTGATGTCGGAGGCTGATGTTGTTACCGCCACTGCCGTTAGTGAGTCCGTTAGTGAGTCACTGGAAGAGGAGCACGTCAAGCTAAACATGGAAATCATTTTCATGTGGATATATTTATATTGCAGCCCAGCGTACTACTCCACTCCGATAGCAAGGAAGCATCGAATCAAAGTTTAATTTTGTTAACCGGTCGTCAATTTCCCTCGGTTCAAGGTTCATTTTGGGATTGATTGACTGAAAATGAAACGTTTATTCAGTGTTGGTTTCTCAATGTCCGATGATGAACCTGTTATATATTTCATAATGGTCCTTCAAAAAGACCCAGAATGCCCCATTTTTACCTCCAATTCTCAAAAGCTCCGCACCGCCCTCAATTTTTTTTTTTTTTTTTTAAGATTTGTGACACACCTGAATACATGATGTTGAAATGGCATGACCCTGTAAAAAAACACCGAGACGCGTCTGAAGCGGAGCACCACGGAGCCGGTGGAGGTTCATACATTGACTTTAATGGCCGCGTACGGGACGCGGATGGACCCGGTTGATTTTCGGGAAGTAGTTGGTGCGCGGCCTGAAAAGTTTGGGAACCGCTGGTCTGAACGATTCAATCTGCTCATATCGACGCGATTTAAAGGGTTAAACGAGGGGAAAAGTGGAACAGTCGCCTATTTTTAGCGGTGCGGCACCAGCTTCTGGGGTGCGTTCACATATGACTTGAATTGAATTGAATTGCCACGATCGACGGCGGATCGACCGCGGCGCGACAGCGAGCGCGAATCGAGACCGCAGGAGCGCAGAAACTGGTTTTAATAGTTCAGATAATAGTTTTTATGTGGGTGGATTTTACACTGTGTCCACAGATTAATTCCGCTTCACGCGGATCATTACTTTTGTACATTAACAGAACTTACCTGAGTACGCGCCGCATAAAATCACCAGCACTATAAGCGTCTGGTAAAACGTCGTCTTCATGTTTCGGTAAAACAAATTCCAAATAAAATAACTAGTTTTATATATTTTCCTAAAACTAAAAGAATGACAGACCCTGCTCTGTCTGATTCGACTCTCGACTGAACCTCCAGGTCGAAGAACACGAGACTTCAATGTCAAAAAACGACCTGATTGGTCCAAACGCATCACGTGATTTCTCGTCACCTGCGCAGGTGCTCTACTTCCTCGGAGATGCATTGACTGCTGCCACCTGTAGGATAGGAGCTGATGAGCCGCGTGGCCGCCATCTTGGACCGGTCATCAGCTCCATTAACTCACCTGTTTGATCAGAATGAATGTGACCAAAACTCACCGGGTTCTCCACCGATTGTCCTGCAGTTTTCTTTGCTGCAAACGTCAGACACGTGGCTGTCATACAAGTTCATTAGTTACCTTGAGAGTGTTGTCATACTTAGCACGCAGATAGTAGGAATAGAGTAATAGAGTATTTTATGTCTTTGTTCAGGTACACGATGTTTGTAATTGTTTATCACATAACACACAGACACATACAGAGAGACCGTACTATTCAGCTTTTTTACTTAATAGAAAATAGAAGACATAATATCTATCTTTTTTTCAATATAATCACTATATATAAATACACTGACAACCAAAAGAAATGAAGATCACTGTTAAGCTTGGTGAATTTTCTACAAAAGAAAGAAAGAATTAAAAATTCTGCAAATGAACCGTCATGTATTCTGATGTTTAGCTAAGCTTATAAAAAATGTACCAGGAGCCTAATAATTATCTAATTTTGATCATTTATTCTGTTAGAAACACCTCAATTAAAACATGTCATAAATAAATACTTTTTACATTTGTTGATTTGTTGCATCAAAAAACTCTTTTAACTACTTTAAGTTACATTTACAGTAACTTCATTTATCACTGATGATGCTCTGCTACTTTCTACTCAACAACATTAATCAACTTCTTCAGCTTTTAGATGTTTGTCCTGTGTGTATAAATATAGAAATCAGAGTCAATCTGTCCATAAGTGTTTCCAGTCAGTGTAAAGAGACTCAGGTGTCCTCTAGTGTTAGTGAATCAGGGAACCCAGCAACTTCTCACACTGTAGTGTTATGATATTTGAAGCAAATCTCAAACTTTCAGACTGGAGCAAGGTACATACGCTTTAAGAAAATAAAAATGGCGACATCTTTCGACTCGATGTAGGAACTACTCTGTGCGCTCGCCCCCGCAGATCATCTCCCTCTGTGCCGCCATGGGCGATATTAAACAAGTGAAAGAAAGACCTTACTTTACTAGAATAATCACTGCACGATAATAAGATGAACCTCTACAGGAACCTGACTCACTAGCAAGTGTGAAGGGCAATAAATGAACAGAGTGGTTTAAGAAACTTAGATGAGGAAACTTGATTTGTCTGTTGAAGCCATTTAGTTGGTTTCAGGTTAAGATTCAAACTGATCTTTGCTTCATTATTTAGAAGCCGAGCTGAACCGTGTTGAAGTTAATGTGTCATGTATTCAAGTGAAGTCTCTGTGTGCTTCCGGAGGCGGCGGAAGAAGGTTAACTACTTCAGACTGCTCCGGGAGCACACAGAGCCAGGATTGGCCAATCTTGTCTGGGAGGCCCGCCTCCTCCCAGACAAGATTGGCTGTAGCAGCTGTCAGTCTTCCAGAGCGCGTCTTTAAACGTCGGTCTGTGGCCAATCCACTTGCTCTGTGTAGTCACATATAACGGGTTGGCCAACCCCTTATATGTGACTACACTTATTCTGTGCAGACAGACAAATGGGACACATGAATGTCGTTCTCTGAAGTCATCGTAAACATGTAAAACAGTTATTTTACTTGACAACTTTTGACCAAACCATGAGGACGTCTGACCTGCTGCTCATCGCGCTGGGACTCGTGATTTCATGCGACGCTTTCTCAGGTAAGTTCTGTTAATATATAAAAGTAATAATAAGCGTGAAGCGGAATCAGAACCAGTGTCAGTGCGCATCAAGACAACATGATGAATTGATACATGACACATTAACTTCAACACGGTTCAGCTCGGCTTCTAAATAATGAAGCAAAAATCAGTTTGAATCTTAACCTGAAACCAACTAAATGGCTTCAACAGACAAATCAAGTTTCCTCATCTAAGTTTCTTAAACCACTCTGTTCATTTATTGCCCTTCACACTTGCTAGTGAGTCAGGTTCCTGTAGAGGTTCATCTTATTATCATACAGCGAGTATTCTAGTAAAGAAAGACCTTTGTTTCATTTGTTAAAGACATGGTAGCACAGAACGCTCTGCTGACTTAACGCCCGCTGTGACAGTGCGGCGAGCGCACAGAGTAGTTCCTACATCGAGTCGAAAGATGTCGCCATTTTTATTTTCTTAAAGCGTATGTACCTTGCTCCAGTCTGAAAGTTTGAGATTTGCTTCAAACATCATAACACTACAGTGTGAGAAGTTGCTGGGTTCCCTGATTCACTAACACTAGAGGACACCTGAGTCTCTTTACACTGACTGGAAACACTTATGGACAGATTGACTCTAATTTCTATATTTATACACACAGGACAAACATCTAAAAGCTGAAGAAGTTGATTAATGTTGTTGAGTAGAAAGTAGCAGAGCATCATCAGTGATAAATGAAGTTACTGTAAATGTAACTTAAAGCAGTTAAAAGAATTTTTTGATGCAACAAATCAACAAATATAAAAAGTATTTATTTATGACATGTTTTAATTGATCTTTGTTTTTCAGTCACCATCAAGACAGTGGGTGATGAAGTCGTCCTCAGTCCAGACTCTAAGGTTGATGACATCATCAGCATAACATGGATACATGACAGGAACATTGTCACTGAGTGGTATAAAGTCAAGACTGAGTGCTACGAGCAGCTCAAAGGTACAGTCACTAAAGATTTACCAGTTATTTATTCTATGCAGACAGATCTTTGACTACTGGATTCACACCTTTACACCAAAGCTCCTCAATATTAACTCCTCTATGACACATATTACACATCAGAGCCTCTGGTGCTGCAGGTTTGACACCTGTGGTTCAGATTATTCCTGGAAACATCAGTGTATTACAGTGTCTGTGTCCATCCAGTTTACTTTGTAATTATCTGTTTTAATAACATCTTTAATAACACATCATTGTCCTTTCAGGTCGCTGTAAACTGGACACCACAACTGGAAACCTGACCATCTTTAACCTGACACTAGAGGACAGTGGGATCTACATAGCAGAGATCAACGATAAAGTCCTGGACCCAACTGAACTGAAGGTTTTCTGTAAGTGGAGGAAATATGACTGAATATCTGGAATATTCATTGATTAATTCATCTGATCTCTAATTAAATGTTTGTTTCTATCAGCACCTGTTCCTAAACCAACTGTCTCCATGAGCTGTGACGATGAAAAGACCCACTGTGTTCTGACCTGTGAAGGCATCACTGCAGGTGTTGGACCAGTCACCTACACCTGGTGGTCAGATAATAAGATTATACATGAAACCAAGGAACTGATCATAACAAAGGTACAAACATGATAATGGAGTCAGTAGGTGGATGTGACATGTTCCAACATGACTCTGGGACTTTAGAACCAAACATCATCTTCTATTATCTGGATGTACAAAGATAAAAGGAGCATTTTGCTTCATGAGCTTCAAGCTAATGTTGTTTTTACTGGATTTCTAGGAGGAGAAGGAACCTTCATTTACCTGTGAGGTGAATAATTCAGTCAGCTCTAAAAGAAGCGAAGAATTCATCAACCCCTTCATCACCAACAGTGAGTTTGACATCAATAAATATCTACACAGAGGAGTCAGGATCTGGAGACATGTTTTAGTTTAATATGAGAATACAACGTGATTTGCAGATATATTAATTTATTCTTTCTTTTCTTTCTTTGTAGAAAGTCAGACTGCATCAATCTTAATAGGAGTCTTTGTTCTGTTGGGTGTTGGTGTTGGTGTTGGTGTTTGTGGTGTTGGTGTCTTTTTGTACAAACACAAATCCAAAGAAAGATGGGGTGAGAATCTATACAACAATATTTAAATGATGTGAATATTGGACAGTGTAACAGATACATCATGGTCCTGGTTTTGAGTTGTGTTGTAAATGTTCTTGTATCTTTGAACAGAGACGGCAGCGAAGAACAAAACGAGCCAAAAGGCTGAACACACCATCGGTGAAGAGTTGGAGACGTTTGTGTGAAAACTGGACAAACTGTTGAACAATTCATCACATCCACTACACCAGACACTAGAGGGACAGATCCACTCCCTCAGTGATTCTTGGTGGATGTTTATAAGCACTTTTTGTACATTTTTGTATCATTTTATATATGTATATATGTGTATATAATATGTAAGGATGCTGTTTGTTTCATGTGCCATGAAGCTGCTGTCATTGAGAAGTTTTGTAGTATATTATCTTCTTGTTTTTCTCTTCTGTCCCTTTCCTGTGTTTGGGGTTTGTGAAGTTTGTATTAAGTTTAAAGGTCAAGAGGTCATTTACCAGATGCCAGCTCGTAAAACTAACTAGACATAAGGACATAAGTTTTGTTTGTGTATGGGGATTCTTGGGGATGACCATCCTATATAAGGTGACTGTCGGAGCTGAACAAGAGAGGGGATTCATTGATTGACCAGAAGCTCTCTCAGATTCAGCAAGAGTATGACACTGATCTTTCTTGTAATAAACCTTTTTAAATGCAAGATAAGACTTGTCAGCGTTGATCACTTCTTTCTTCAGCACATCAATATACAACATTTAGGCGCTGTCACAAGTCGTCAACCCAGTCCTCATCTCCAACACAGGTGAGTCGTCACAGCATCAAGTATCTAATATAGTAAATATCAGAAAATGGTGTAATTAACTTGCTTTTATTTTACTGAACTGCCGGATATCTACAAAAAAGTGGGGGACATCATTGATCTTAATCCAGGCTCTATTGTTGCTGCTGCCACTAGTATAGTCTGGAAACATGGATCAAACTTCATCGTGACGCAGTACAGAGGCGAGCCTGTCTACAATGGGGACTTCATAGGTAAGTCGCTAATTATTTAACAGTTCATGGATGTATGTGGTGATTACTGGTAGGAAAGAAACTGTAACCCCTTAAAAATCCTTTATTCTTCTTGAACAACCTTATTAAACCCTCAAAACATAAAAACATAAGTACAGTGGCATTAGAAACCTCTGTAGGACCCAATATTTGAATTCTTTCTCTCTCTTTTGATCTCACTTCGTTAATTACAGCATCTAAACCATCAACCTGTCTTCTAGATCCCATCCTGACTAAACTGCGTAAGGAGTTTTTTCCGTTAATTACCACCATAACCATGTTAAACCAGATAAACGTATATATATATATATATATGGATATCAATATATATACGTTTATCTGGTTTAGAGTGACTCACTCTACATTTAACAGTCATTTTTTCTATACACATAGATCTTTGACTACTGGATTCACACCTTTATACCAGAGGTCCTTACTATTAATTCTTCTAGAACACATATTACAGAATATAATCAAAGGATAATGTTTAGTTAAATGTGTTCTGCCCTCATCAAAGAGTCCCCTTCTTCAACTAGACAGACACATAACTCATTTCACACACTGGTCAATTACATGATGTGATGGATTTATTTTGTACCACCGTTCCAAATGACAGCATTAAAATAGGGTAAAACTAAAGTGAAGACAGAAAATAAAATACACAACCAGTAGGCTTATTATCAGTAACATGCTCCTTAGCACAATAAGATGGCAAGATGTTGAACAATCAGTAGCACTTAGTAAAAACTTGGTCATCTGCATAAATATTGATTGTCACAAATGAATAAGGTGAAAGATATATCTTTATATATATATATATATATTAAATCATTTTTATATAGGAGGAAGAAAAGAAAAGCCTCAATGATCAAGCACTCGGCTACAATTTCTTTTAGCTTCGTGTACAGTCCTGTTGCAGACTCCCAGTTTTCTGGCTTCTGTAGTTGATGGCAAAGTCCAAGTTCTCCTGCATGTTTGGGTTCCCACATGGAGCTGTTGATGGGCTTGTCTCAGGAAAGGAATCCAAGTCAGAGTTCAATTTCAAATCCACAGTTTCTGGAGCCAAATCTATAGAAGACATAACATTTACTTACATTTAAATTAGATCATTATTATTATTATTAAGACATGGATATATGATATAATATATGTGTGGGACACACGTTTTTGTGATTTCACAGCGAAAGCGAAACACGCACGGGGCAGGAGGAAGTGACGTAATATGCGTAATATGCCTTTGTCGTAGTTTCTGACTAATACAAAAAACAAATGGTTCACATCAAAATCGTGTAATAAACAGGGAGTTCCCTGGGATCAAGTCAGTGACAAAATCTGTGCGCATTAAGACCAGTCTGCACGCTTGGATTTCAAGTTATTTTTTCTAAAAGTGCATGATTAAAAATAAATAAATAAAATAAATACCTACCTCCTCTATTTTTTCCCTTGTGGAAATAGTCTTCCATACTTACCTGAGTGAGCGCCACATGAGATCACTGGTCCCATGCTCTCGTCGAAATTCATCAAATAAAATGTTTTCTCTTCACACGCAGTTGTTCTAGTTTGTTCTTTACGTCTTCTGGACATATGGAGAATAGATGTAATAAAAAGAGTAGAAGCTGCAGTGACTGCTGCGTCCTGTAGGAGGCGTGTGGTCACCAGTCATCAGCTGCATTAACTCACCTGTTTAATAAGAATGAATGTGACCAGAACTCACTGGATTCTCAAACCATTTTCCTGCAGTTTTCTTTGCTGCAAACGTCAGACACGTGACTGTCATACAGGATGGTTATTTAGTTTGAGGACGAGTATTTACATACTTTTCACGCACACAGTAGGGTTAACAGTAATAGTATCCACAACTGTTGTCACTTGTGTACTGCACTTTTTGTTGCCTGTTGTCCTATTTAATGTTGTGGCGGCCTGCTCTCAGTGTCCAATTTTATTTTTCTGACACGTGCTGCTGTAACGTTTGAATTTCCCCAATGGGAATCAATAAAGTATTATCTTATCTTATCTCTAATTTCTATGCGACACGTTCTAGATTAGATGTTCATATTTCTGCTGTTTCTTTTAGTTCCAAAATATCTCTTACCACGTCTTGACAGCTCGCAAAACTTCTTGCGAACCCTCCATGGCCGCGCTTTTGAAAGTGATATAAGGACAAAACAGGGCAATATTTAAGCGTTCAAAATGTTTAGTAGAAATAAGATGTTTTGTAAAAAAAAAAAAAAGATTTCTGTTTTTGCATAAAATAAAACTTGTATCTGCACAATGACACTTTTTTAATCTAAGCATTTAGTTACACGCAGTTCTTTTTCACAGCATGAGAATTAAATGTACAGTCACACTATCTTTATCTAAATCACACTCATCATCTCACTCTTTGAGGTGAGGGGGCAAAAAAGAAATAAAAAAGGCAATAATGTCCCTCTTGCTCCGTTTCATGTTGAAAATAAAATGGAGAGGATTGTAGCATCTACTCTCACTCTCATTCAAGTTTTTCATTAAACAAGTAGCTGTTGGTTATTTCACCCATATTTCCCAACATGACATCATGTTTACTGACCTCATTAGCTTCTTATTCACAAACATAAGAAGACCAAGACCATGATTAAGCTCAGTAAAAACGGATTTTATCATTGTAGTGAACAACAGTAAAACACGAATATGTGAGGTTATTTCATCACTGACGTTACAGAATTGAATCGTTTTCCACCCTTTGCCTCTTTGCAGTCCATGCAGGGCTGCTGGCTGTTCGCTTACATCACATAAGCTCCGGGTCTTTCAGGAGCGGGTAACACTGTGTGTGTAGCACTTTTGAGGAGTCCGTGTAGAACGCTCCGTCGCGTTAGTTCCGATCTTCGAGTCACCGCATGTCGCCGTAAGAAATTAATAACTCTAATATTCGGTCAGTACCGGGGCCACAAGAGGGGCCAGGAGCAATTTTACTGCCAATTTACTGTAAAACTGCCAATGATCAGCACCAGTCCCGCCCACAGACTTTGATAGAAGAGAGCAGCAAATTAGGCCACACCTCCAGTTGGATGATAACAAACCACTGGCGGTAAATACAATTCCCCCGTAATCAGCGTCCATTTTGTGTTGCTAGCATTTGTTACCGACCTACTTTGACTTTTTAACATGGATTTTGACTTTTTAACTTTATAACTAACAACTCTGACGATGGACATTTGCTAGCATTAGCATCATCATGCTTAAGTGTTTTCCGCACACATACACACAACATCAACTGTCAGGGTCCCACGGCTTTCCATCTTTGTCCACTTGTTTTATGGCCTGAAGCCGTACATTCATTTGGGTTTTGTCCCTCTCTCTTGAGGGGATCGGAGAAAATCTCAGAGTTTTATCTTTTAAGTTGTTCGAACAACAATACACAATGCAGCTACCTCCCCTTTGTTTTCACCCATAAGGGGACGTGGCCTTACTAGTGACGTAAGGTTACTCTCTTCCATGGGTGAGGTTGGCAGATAAAATAAATTAATAAAGCCAGTGCCAACGGAGTTATTAAATTAATGACACTTTTAATTAATTAATGACATATTTATTTAATTAATTAATGGTGTATTTCTTTATTCCTTTTTGTCACTTTCAGCCCTCCATATGCTGGTCCTGACAAAAACTGGCAGAAGGTTCACTGTCAAATAATAAAAGAGACGTCATGATCAGTACAGCTGTCAGATTAATAATAACATATTGATCTAATTCAGTGTCACAAGGAAACTGAACTTCATCAGCTCCTGTTTACTAAATGTCTCTCAGCTTTAAATTAGATTTATTTGATGTTAACGTGTTAAACTTGATATCTGGTATCATTCCTGTATCATCCTGTCTACTGACCCTCATCTAGAGAAGGAACTAATGGACAAACATACATTTATAATAATATTATGAATATTTAAAGTCTGTGGAATAAATATAATGTTTTATGAATTCTTACCATGTCCTCCTTTGCGTTTGTGTATGTACAAGATGACACCAACACAAAAAATAACAAAACCCAATAGAATCAAGACCACTGTTAAGGTCAATAAATTCTGTTTTTCTACAAAGACAGAAAAGAAATAATAAATTAATACATCTGCAAATCACGTTGTATTCTCATATTAAATTAAAACATGTCTCCAGAACCTGACTCCTCTGTGTAGATTTTAATTTAGGTCAAACTCACTGAATTCTTCGCTTCTTTTAGAGCTGACTGGATTATTCACCACACAGATGAACCCAGAGTTAATCTCCTCCTAGAAATCCAGTAAAAACAACATTAGCCTGAAGCTCATGAAGCAAAATGCTCCTTTTATCTTTGTACATCCAGATAATAGAAGATGATGTTTGGTTCTAAAGTCCCAGAGTCATGTTGGAATATGTCACATCCACCTACTGACTCCATTATCATGTTTGTACCTTTGTTATGTTGAGCTGCTTGGTTTCATGTATAATCTTATTATCTGACCACCAGGTGTAGGTGACTGGTCCAACATCTGTAGTGATGCCTTCACAGGTCAGAACACAGTGGATCTTTTCATCGTCACAGCTCATGGAGACAGTTGGTTTAGGAACAGGTGCTGATAGAAACAAACATTTAATTAGAGATCAGATGAATAAATTAATGAATATTCCAGATATTCAGTCATATTTTCTCCACTTACAGAAAACCTTCAGTTCAGTTGGGTCCAGGACTTTATCGTTGATCTCTGCTATGTAGATCCCACTGTCCTCTAGTGTCAGGTTAAAGATGGTCAACTCTCCAGTTGTGGTGTCCAGTTTATAGTGACCTAAAGGACAATGATGTGTTATTAAAGATGTTATTAAAACAGATAATTACAAAGTAAACTGGATGGACACAGACACTGTAATACACTGATGTTTCCAGGGACTCCTCAAACCTGACTTTCAATATTAATATATTTCAATATTTTAATTTTCTGTTCTGTAAGAGTATAGGGTTAGTGAACAACAACAACATAAGTAAATCATTTACACAAATGATTATTTGTACTGTTTACATTAAACTACATTATATTTAATTCTTTTTGGTCGACCAGAATCACATTAAAATCCTTCAATAATAATAATAATAATAATAATGTGTAATATGTGTCATAGAGGAGTTAATATTGAGGACCTTTGGTATAAAAGTGTGAAACCAGAAGTCAAAGATCTGTCTGGATAAAATAAATAACTGGTAAATCTTTAGTGACTGTACCTTTGAAGGTGTGGTAGAATTTAGATTTGCCTTGAAACAAATCCACAACAGTGTCAGGTCCATATTTCCATGTCAGGCTGGTGATGTCATCAACCTTAGAGCCTGGACTGAGGACGACTTCATCACCCACTGTCTTGTAGATGACTGTAAAATAAAGACCAATACAGCCTATAACAGGTCATTCATAAACGGGGATTACATTTTAAATTATTTTGTCAAAAACTCACTTTTAACCACTTCACTAACATTTCATTTAAAACATCACTGGTGATGTTCTGATATTTTCTACTTCTACTTCTATAATGTTTTTCGTCTACAAAAAAAAGAAACCAGAAGTGAATGAATGTGTCAGTGGTTTTCAAGCATCCTTCATTCTAATAGTAGCTGATCTCCTTCTTTAGTTCGTTAACAGAACCTTTAAAAGGTTCATCACTAATGAACTATTATTCAGGTGGTTCATCCTCTGAGGTCACTGTGGAGATATTTACTGATGTCAAACTCATTGTTGGTGGTTAAAGGGTTGTCGACTGCTTCGCTGCTTTCAGAGCTGACTGGATTTTTCACCGTACAGACAAATGAAGCCTCCGTATCCTTCTATAAATCCAGTGGAAAAACAAAAACATCAGCCTGAAGCTCATGAACCAAAACAGGTCACAATAACCTACTAACACCATTATCGTGTTTGTACCTTTGTTATTTTAAACTCCTTGGTTTCACTCTTCACCACATCACCTGACTTCCAGGTGTAGGTGACTTGTTCAACACCTGTAGTGTCGCCTTCACAGGTGAGAACACAGTGGGTCTTTTCATCGTCACAGCTCATGGTGATAGTCGGTTTAGTAACAGGTACTGATAGAAACAAACATTTAATTAGAGATCAGAAGAATAAATTAATATATATGTATGTATGTGTACACACACACACACACACACACACACGACACAAGTTTTAAAAACTGGTGAAACAGGTGAAAACTGATGGTGAGCTCAGACTAGGCAAGGTTTGTGATCTCTGGCGCCCCCCAGTCCCCAGGTTGGGAACCACTACTTCAGAGGACTGGAAAACTCTCGTTCTGTTTGTGGAGAAATGTGGAGACTGGAGGGACAGCACCGTGATGATTCTGACATTTAATGAGTCTGAAAGCTGACAGAATGTGATTGATTGGCTGCAACACATTCACAGGTCCTTTCTGTTTTTAAAGCAGTGACTTGTTCAGCTTTGCCAGAGATGACGCAAACAAAAATAATAAAAATAACTCTCTTGTTCCTCAGTCATTAATGAATTAAACTCATAATTAAACCAGTAAGACAGCAGGTTTCACAGGATAAATTCAGCTCTATGATATACTATATTGATCCCCGAGGGGAAATTCTGTCCTGCTGTTTGACCCATCCATTTGTTCACACACAGTAATGTGTACAGTTGGAGCAGTGGTGGGTGCGCCCGGGGAACATATTGGGAGTTAGATGCTTGCTCAGGGCACCACAGCCTGAGTAACAGAATGAGCAAAATAACAGAAAATGTTTGACGTGTCATGTGTGTGTGTGACTTCAGTCCTAATTCCTCCACTTACAGATAACCTTGATATTAATTGAGTTCAAGACTCTGTTGTTGATCTCTGGTGTGTAGATGCCACTGTCCTCTAGTGTCACGTCTGGGATGGTCAACTTTCCAGTTTCAGTATTGACCTGGACCTGGAAGGAAAAGTCAAGTTTTTAAGTTTTTTACTTGAATTTTAATGAGATATTTATGTTTAAAGATGTTCAAATCTAAATCACTTCAAATATAAAATGTTAAACCCTGCAAAGATCAACTTCATTAATTAGTTCTTCAGATGAAACAAAAGGCTTGACTGAAGGTGTTTGATTCATTTTCATTAAAGTTGTTAAATACCTTTGAAGTCCCCGTAGAAGTCAATCATGTCTCCTCCGTACCACTCTGCAGCCAGGTTTGAATTATATTTCCATGTTATACTGGTGATGGGAGGAGTCACAGAGCCTGGACTAAGGAAAACTGTGTCTCCTGGTTTCATGTAGATGACTACAAAATAAAGACCATTATATAACATGTCATTCATTTGTTTTATCGAAGAATCGATTTTAAGTACTTCACTAACATTTCATTTAAAACATCACTGGTGATGTTCTGCTACTTTCTACTTCTACTCAACTATATTAATAGACTGGACTTATAAAGCTTTTAGATAAACTAAGTTACACTTTTAGTCTGTGATATAAATCTCAGTATAATCCCAGTTATTTTACAGTCAAACTCACTGAATTTACGTATTTCCTGTAAATATATGGAGAGTAGTGAGCTCAGGTTAGACTGGTGTCGCTAACTCGTTGTTTTTCTCTTAAATCTCGCCACACGTCGCCGACTACAATCAATTATTTTTTTCTAAATCAACCAGCAGTAACTCGTTTTTATCAAGGAAACAGTCACTGGCAGCATGAATTCCACAAGGTGGTGCCAGATTAGATTAGATTAGATTAGATTAGATTAGATTAGATTAGATTAGATTAGATTAGATTAGATTAGATTAGATACTTTATTTATACCTGGAGATAGTCACAGTTTGGAATTTTCTCTCAACTAAAAAACTTTGTGGCACAATAAAAACAGATAAGGTGGTTTATCTGTAGTTTTGCAGGCTACCCTGTTGACCAGAGGTGTCAAATCATTTTAATCAATTTCAGTCATTTTAGCCAATTTGATCTCAAATGGGTTGCAAGATAAGTAATGACAGCTCCAGATTTTTTCGATTTGTTTTAGAGCAAAGATGAAAAGCTAAATGTCAAAAAAACTGAAATTTCTTCAGAAAACTTAGTGACATTTGGGCAAATTGGTGTCTACTGTTTAGTCTTTAAATAAAACAGTGGACATATGTTTGACATCTGTGATGTAAACAACAGCAAAGTGCTGCATTTTTACATAAGTTGTTCGTTGGTCCTCCTCCAGCTGATAAAGCTGTCAATCTGGCTCCACTACATTCTTCAATCAGTCAGACTCAGCCCTATTAGTTATATATAGATAGATATGTTCACATGAATGGAGCATGCTGTGGAAAACTCAAACTCAGAGGTATCATTTGTCGTTCATGTGAAGGCAGTGTGTACAGCGCAGACTCATGGAATAAACTGGTAATGCGTGACAACAGCGCAGAGAATTTTCACATGAGAAAAGCTCGTATGTGTGAACTGAGTCTTATCGTTCACTTAAAAGAGACGTTCAAAATAGGGCTAGGCGGTATATATCAATTAAGATGATGACACAAAAAACACAAATCTGAGCACTAGTAGAGACTTGAGAGGGAGGCCAGGAGTAGGAGCAGCAGAGCAGAGACCAGGACATCAGATCTTAGCTGTCATCAGGTTTACATTCTGGATAAGTCCCCAGTTCATTGCAGAGCAATGATTCCTATGGAGCTAATTGAATGTTACTTTGTTGAATTGCAATTATGAGGCATTCAAGTTGTACTCAGTAATCATGAGCATCAGGCGAGGGTCAATTACTTTGTCATGATGTGTTCAGTTGTGATATACCGTCTGAATTTTGAAAAATAACGTGATTTGGTCATGAAGCCCAGCCCCGTGTTCAAAAGATGGACTCATATGTTACATCATTTCAGGTTTTGCATGCCTTGAGACCTGACGCAAATGAGCTGTGGCAGTAGAACGATTTATTTCCTTTTTCTTTCACTTTCTTGTTCATTTGAGTCTATTACTGTTTGTTGGTTAAAGATAAAATAACTGAAAAGATAACTGTAAAAACAAAAGTGACTGTAGTGGTAATGTACTAAGGCCTGGTCTTAAATTCCTCCAGGCTGATCAGCAGCTCAACCACACCCTGAAAGAATGCGGTAAATAGTAGCTCCAACTTTCCATTGCGCTTCGTTTTTATCGCGAATAAATGTCAAACTCAACAACTGACCACCTTGAGTTTGAGAGGCAAGACCAAAAACCAAACTAAAAGTTCAAATCAAACTCAGTTGAATTCTTCCTCACCTGTTTCCACAGACTAATTGCACTTCACATGGATATTACACAACCTCAACATGTCACTCGGTAAATATCAGGCTATTCTGATTCTTACTTTTGTTTGTTAATAAATCTTACCTGAGGACGCGCCACAAGAAATTACAAGTCCGAGCAGAAGCAGCAGGTAACACGGCTTCATTTTGTCGAGTCTTCAGTAGTTCAGCACACACACACACCAACACAGAAACTAAACCAAAACCTGATTGGACCACATTATTCTTTACCTGCGCAGGTGCACTACTTCCTTCCTTCTCGACTTGTTGAGCATTGTTACATCATTTGGTCATTGTGAACTTTCATAAATACATCCACGTACGTAGTTTAGGCTCTAATTTGACAGGGTTTCTGAAATTATACATATATAATAAAATAGTTACAAAAACTCATCACACTTTTAGGATTTCTTCCATTTTATTACTTTAGAAACACATAGTCAAGAATATTTAATATCTTCATTAGCATCTTTAAAAAAAATCCTAATATTTAATATTAATTATTATTTTACTATTTGTCTGCAGTTAGGACACATTCTCTGAGCTTCATTAATCATAAATTTACTCTCCTTCTTTTGGACAACAGTGACTTCAATGAAAAAACACCACCTCAGATGATGCCTTCATGTAAACTCGGATATAGCTTATTCCAACTCCAAATTTCAGACTTTTGACATCATAGTGTTCGTGTTACAGGTCAACTCCGAGGAGAAAAAATAAGTTTGGTTTATTGTCACCATTTACTGAACATTAAAACGTTTAGAGCAGCTGGAAGCAGTAATTTCTGTATTTGATGACGCAGAAGTAATTTTTTCCAATTTGAAGTGAATGCAGCATCAGCTGGATCTCAACCAAGCTTTCCAAGACACACCCCACCCTACTTCTGATTGGCTGGTGATGATAGTTTGGCGAGGGAAAGCTGCATTACTCTCATCCCATTGGTAGATAAAATCAACTAACTACTCCAACCTGACAATAACCCGCATCAACAAGTTTTTTGTTGTTGTTGTTTGTTTAATCTTGATCAAACATCACAGGTTTCACAGGATAAATTCAGCTCTATGAGCAGAGTGTAACAGAAATGTTTGACGTGTCGTCACAAACAGCCTCTGAGACAAACACAGTTAGTTTCACTCAAATCTAATAAATAAGATAAATATAAAACTGGTCATCGTCTTTAGTCTGTGCTCAGAAATGGAAACAGAAATGTGAAGTCACATAAAAAAGCTACATAAACAGAGTTCCTCTGCTTAAATACTGAAGCGGTTTTTAGATGTGCTTTCACCAGACCTTTCATCCTGAACACATTTCCCACATTTACTGTCTGAGTGCTTTGATTCCTAAACATAAAATACACACAAGAGAACATGAGGCAGCTCACCAGCATTAGACTTGGCTTTGGTGAAAGAGTCATTCCTTCTCAAAGGAACAGACAACACTAAAAAACAGACGAGGGCTTTTCCTTTTCATTGTTAAGAAACGAGGTATAAACGGTTGGTGTTTCCTCTGCTTCTGCTGCCACGCCTGTTGTTTCTTGACCACTCGACGCCCCTGTTGTTAAATGGCACAACGTGAGAAACGACTTGCGCACGGACAAGTAGACAAGTTCTAAAATACGAGAGGTTAGAAGACGAGAGCTTTTTTGAGAAGACGTTTCATCTGAGTCGCTTCTTCAGATTTAAGGATATGGGGGGAAGTTGAGGTTTAAACAGGAAACACCAGAGTTGTACATCAGAGAGAGTTTGTCCAACCAGGGAATGGAGCGTCTGAGCCATCCCTCTATGCTGATTGGTTCTGAGCTGGTCACATGTTTCATGGGCGCCATGTTTGCTACATCTAACCAATATTCACCCATAGAGAAGCGGCAATAACAGAGAATAAAGTTGGATTAAAAGTAAAAATATGCCACAGTGCTCAGCCTACAGTCTGGAAAACTATATTTTACTCATCAGGTTGATGGTGGGATTGCTGCTTACAAAATAAATCCGTTTTAATTGTATTTAGTGAAATAATTAAATGGGTGGATCCTCTTTGTGCCATTTTATTGGGAAAATAGCACAAGAATCACTTCTACATATACAAACCACACCTAATAATGTAAATATAAACCCATTTCTAATAATAATAATAATACTATAACAATGGATATTTCCTTCTGTAGAAAAAACATATACTTCTATGGAATTCTTACCTTTTTTTCCTTTGCATTTGTAAAACAGCAAGACGCCAACACCAACAACTCCTCCCACGCCAATCAGAACCAAAGCCGTTACCACTAAACAAAACACTACGTCAACTACAAAAAAGAAAACAGGAAACAATGAATGTGTCAGTGGTTTTCAAGCATCCTTCATCCTAATAGTAGCTGATCTCATTCTTTAGTTCGTTAACAGAACCTTTAAAAGGTTAATTTCTAGTGGTTGAATGAATGAGTTCAACTCCTCTTCCACAGATCAGCCCTGTTCAGGAGGTGGTTTTTAAACGGGACTCATTGTGTGTTCACACTAATCAAAGGAACGAGGTCAAATCACATGTGAACTCAGACCAGATCAGGGAGGGTTCACATCTGCACTTTAAGCTGCTTAGGATGGATGTTAATGGAAGGTCTGAGGTGGATATTTATTGATGGCAAACTCACTGTCTCGGGCGATAGGGTTGTTGACCCGGTCACTGTATTTGTAGCTGACTGGATTTTCCAATGTACAGGAAATAAAACGCTCCATTTCCTCCTATAAATCCAGTGGAAAAAACAACATCAGCCTGAAGCTCATGAACCAAAATATGTCACATTCTTGAATACGTCCCATTCACCTACTAACTCAGTTATCATGTTTGTACCTTTGTTATGTTGATCTCTTTGGATAGACTCCATGACGCCATGTCATCTAATGTCCAGTAATAGCTGACTTGTTCAACACCTGTAGTGTTGCCTTCACAGGTGAGAACACAGTGGGTCTTTTCATCGTTACAGCTTATGGAGATAGTTGGTTTAGGAACGGGTACTGATAGAAAGAAGCATTTAATTAGAGTTCAGATGAATAAATGAATTAATATTCCACTCAAACTTACTCACTTACAGATAACCATGATTTCAGTTGTGCCCAAGATTTTGTTGTTGATCTCTGCTGTGTAGTTGCCGCTGTCCTTTAATGTCAGGTTTGAGATGGTCAGCTCTCCAGTTGTGAGGTTCAGCGTGCAGCGATCTAAAAAGACAATAACTGTTAGATAGCTGGAGATAATTTGGAATAAACTGGATGGATCTGGGATTTATGTGAACAGTATGGATTTTTTTAAAGATGCAAAAGTTCCTTTAATGGCGAGAGATGAAAATTATAATCAACTTAATGCTTAGACTTTATTGATCCACAAGGGAAATTGGTCACAGTTTACACATAAAAAATGAAATTATAAAAATAGCATCGAGTCCCTAAAGAAAATATAAATAAATCTGAAATCCATCCATGCATCTGTGGTAATCATATTTTAAGTGAGACAATTTATTCAGGTACCTTTTAACTCTTGGTATGATGTGATTTTGTCTCCAGACCACATCATGGCGATGTTCGGTCCATGTTTCCAAACTATGTTGGAGATGTCATCAGTCACAGGGCCTGGACTAAGGACAACTTTATTTCCCACTTTCTGGTAGATATCTGCAAAATAAATGTATTTATTTATTCTTACATAGGGGGGTTCAAATTCATTTTAGTTAATTCAGTCCATTTAATCTGAAGGGGAACGGACCAGAAACACAACATACTAACATGTAACAAGTAACAACAACTCCTAATGTTTGCCTTTGTTTTAGTGCAAGGAAGAAGAACACGATGAAAGGTTTACATTTTGCGAGACATGATGTCAACAACTTCAAATACACTGCCTGAATTTTTGATATACCAGCATACGGTGCATTTGATTACACTAATCCCCCCCCCCCCCCCCCCCCCCCCCCCCCCCCGACCCCTTCTTAAAAATGGTTTGGCCCACGGTTCGTTCTTCCTCGTGTGCATTAGCGCGAACGAGCGAACTCCAGCAGGCAGAGAGGAAGATCAGTGAGGACGATGCCCCACAAAACACAAACATGAACACCAATATCGATTTGAGAGGGAGGCCAGGAGTAGGAGCAGCAGAGCCAGAGACCGGGACATCAACATTCAAGTTCTACTACTCTGTAAAACAGCCTAAATACAAAAAAAGTTAAATAAAGTAAAAAGACAATTTAGAATTTTGGACAGTTCACGCTGGGTGGTTTATGTTTTTATTTAAGCCATAATTGTACCCGTTTCTTCATTTCATCTTAATTTGTTTCTTCATCTCTGAGCTGTAAATGTCCCAGATTTCCACATCAGCAGGCAGTGCCAACACGGAGCCACGCAAACCTGTTTAGTGTGGGGTTACTCCATGAGTGTTTATTCATCATCACAGAAAATACCGTGATTTCATCATACTACCCAGTCCTTGTCCAAAAGATGGACTCGTACGCTGCATCACTTTAGGTTCAGCATGGCTGGAGACCACATACAAATAAGCTGTGGCAGTGGACTGATTCAGTTCCCTTTTCTTTCACTTCCTCGTTCAGTTGACTCCGTTACTGTCTGTTGGTTAAAGATAAAATAAATAAAACGATAACTGAGAAAAAAAAAATGGCTGTGGTGGTAATGTACGAAGCACTGAGCTTTAATTCCTCCAGGATGATTATCAGCTCAACCACACCCTGAAAAAACGTGGTAAAAAGCAGCTCCAACTTCCCTTTGCGCTTCGTTTTTGTAGAGAATAAATGTCAAACTCCCTTCTTACTCGCCTTTTCCACAGACTAATTCCACTTCACACGACCTCAACATGTCACTCAGCAAATATCAGGCTATTCAGATTCTTACTTTTGTTTGTTAATAAATCTTACCTGAGAACGCGCCACATGGAATTACAAGTCCGAGCAGGAGCAGCAGGTAACACGTCTTCATTTTGTCGAATTCGAGTCATGAATAGTTCAACACAGCACATCACACACACACCAAAAAGCCACAAACACAATCTGATTGGTCCAAAGTATTATTTACCTTCACAGGTACACCCCGTCCTTCCTCGTCGACATCTGGAGCACTGTTACGCAATACAATTAACTTGAGGAATTATTCGATGAGCAGTTTCACCATTTAATTCTGTTTCAGTCAAAGAAGCAAAAACTGCGGCCCATGTTGTAATCATTTCTCACCATCTCCATGGGTGAGAAACAAATAAACGTTATTTTTTTTTTGATGGTGCCACCGTTTACAGGACATTAAAACATGTGCATATATTAACTACAGAATGGAAGCAGTCATTTCCAAGTTTGACAACCCAGAGCTCATGTTTCCAAGTTAAAATGAATGCATAGAAGAGAAAGCAAATTAAGCCCCCCCCCCCAATATTCAGTGACTGTGTTGCTAGCTTTTGTTGGCTGGAAAGAATGTAAAATAATTAATGTGAGTTATTTAAAGTGGCAGACGCTACTGAACCACAGCTCATTAATTAAACCAGTGAGACAGCAGAATTCACAGGATATATTCAGTTCTAGTGTAACAGAAATGTTTGACCTCTGAGATAAACATACTGTTAGATTCACTGGATATATGTAAATTTAAATATGTCAAATCTGATAAATATGACAAATAGAAACTGGTCATAATCTTTGGTCTGTGGTCATCAGCAGTCATCAGCTCTCTGCTTTAAACTGTGATAGTGATGAGAAATGGATTTGGATCATTTAAACGAACCGTTAAATAGCAAAATAGGGTTCACATTAGATAATATGACAAGACAGTAAACATAGTTCTCCTGATTAAATACTAAAGCGGTTTTTAGATGTGGTTTCACCGAACCTTTCATCCTAAACACATTTTCCATATTTACCGTCTGAGAGCTTTGATTCATAAAATACAGACAAGAGCACCTGAGACAGCATTAGACTTGGCTTTGGTGAAAGTATTGTTCCTTCTTAACAGAACAGACCAGCATTCAAACACTAACAAACAGAAAATGGCTCCTTCCTTTTTTTTTTTTTTAAGAAACGAGGTTTAAACGGTTGGTGTTGTTTCCTCTGCTTCTGCTGCCACGCCTGTTGTTTCTTCACCACCCGACGCCCCTGTTGTTAAATGACACAACGTGAGAAACGAGATGCACACAGACATGTAGACAAGTTCCTGTCACAGAAATGCAGCTCTAAAACATGTGAGATCAGAGGATGAGAAGAACTTTTTTTGAGATCTGAGTCACTTATTCAGTTCTAAGGGTCTGGGGGGAAGTTGAGGTTTAAACAGGAAACACTGAGTTGTACATCAGAGAGAGTGTCTCCAACTTCCTTGGCTTCCTTTACAAACCATCTGTCTTCTCTGGCTAAAATGTGGACGTTGCTATCGTCAAAGAAGTGTCCTTTGTCCTTCAGGTGTAGGTGTAGATGGACCTCTGAATGAGCTGGTTCTCATGTGTTAATGTAGTGAGTTTGTAGGTTGTTTTTGGTTTTCCCAATGTACAAACTCTTTTTGGATAAACCATGACCTGGACTGAAAACCTTCACAAACCATCTCTTTACTGCAGGAACTTCAACTAGACTCTAGACTCAGTAGAGGAAGGTAATGAATTAAACCCTCTTGTTAATTAACTAAATTAGAAACTTGCATCTTTAACTTGTTCATGAAGAACTGAAGTTCCACATGATCAAACTCTACTTACTTGTAGATCACAGGCTGGTATTGTTGTTGTTGTCATTGCCTGTTTGGTCCGGTTTGGGTGATTCTTGGACAAATAAAAGAGTAAAAAAAATGATAAGCTTCAATCATCAGTTGAAAACTAGAGATAAATGTGATGGAGCTGCAACACGTTTGTTTTGCTGAGGAAGACGAGTCCATGTAGCTCACAATCACCACATATGTGTTGTCAAGGTTACTCACCTGTTTCATTGCCGGTTCCTGGACTGTTGAGAATAGAATCGTCTATCAAATGATAAAAGAAGAGTCATGACTGTGTCTGTCACAACAACAAATTTGCTGGACGATATATTGTCACACAAATTACTGAGGATAAACGACATCATCAACATTATTTTCAGACTAATTATCACTCATGTGATGATAATATGGAATAATAATAAATCACATTTTATCAGCAGCTACACTGAGAGGAGAGACCTGTGATGTGTTTGCTGTCAGGAAATAAAAGAACCATCATGATGAACACACATCTTCACAACACATTCACAAGGTAAATCTTCACATTCTTCTGACATGAAACCTACAAACTGCAGCTTTCTACTTTTCTCTGGGCTGTAGATTGATCTGAAAGGAGCTGGGATGAAAATCATTTTATATCCAGCTTTACTTTGACAGTTGTCAAGTTCTTTGTTCATAGTTGATGAATCAGTTTCTCCTTGGAGTCATTTTAATGATCTAGTTTAACTCACCAGCTTTGGTTCCCGTGGACCCGTCACTATTCTGAGTTGTTCCTTGTTTGTCTGTAAAATGTCAAAGTGTCTTGTTATAACGTCTTTACTGATGGTTCAGTCCATCATCTGCTTCTACAAACTCTTTAGATCAGTGATTACCAACCTGTGGAGCCACCAAATCATTTCCACAACAGTATGATTTAGAATATACAGAACGATGTTTTAAATGTTAAAACTCAGTTACGTTTGAAAGGACGTTAAAAAGAAATGTCAGTTTATTCAACTATGAAAATACCTGCAGAGTTTTTATCAGTAGTTGCATCTTTTAAATAGTCATGAAAGAAAACATCCTATTCAGTTGAAACTCTCCCCAGGATGAGGAGGAGTCATGTCGTCTTCTGACTCCTTTGATGCATCAACTGATAAAAAGCAGATATTGTTACAGTCTAGGATGTTAAATGGGTTCAGCTTCAATCATCAGTTGAAAACTGGAGATAAATGTGATGGAGCTGCAACACGTTTGTTTTGCTGAGGAAGAAGTGTCCATGTAGCTCACAATCACCACATATGTGTTGTCAAGGTTACTCACCTTCATAGCCAGAGCAATAACTGTTGATAGAATCATCGTCTGTCAAATGATAAAACAAGAATCATGACTAGGTCTGTCACAATAACAAATTTGCTGGACGATATATTGTCACACAAATTACTGAGGATAAACGACATCATCAACATTATTTTCAGACTAATTATCACTCATGTGATGATAATATGGAATAATAATAATAAATCACATTTTATCACCAGCTACACTGAGAGGAGAGACCTGTGATGTGTTTGCTGTCAGGAAATAAAAGAACCATCATGATGAATACACATCTTCACAACACATTCACAAGGTAAATCTTCACATTCTTCTGACATGAAACCTACAAACTGCAGCTTTCTACTTTTCTCTGGGCTGTAGATTGATCTGAAAGGAGCTGGGATGAAAATCATTTTATATCCAGCTTTACTTTGACAATTGTCAAGTTCTTTGTTCATAGTTGATGAATCAGTTTCTCCTTGGAGTCATTTTAATGATCTAGTTTAACACACCAGGTTTATTTCTGGCCTCGTCTTTGTCAGATTTTATTTCTCCTTCTGAAAAATGTCAGATTAATCTATGAAAATACCTGCAGATTAAGTCAAAGGCTGCATATGTTAAAAAGTCATGAATAATACATACGCTGTGGTGGTTTAGCAGGTGGATCTGAAGTCTCTGATAAAATGACAAAGAAATAAGTTTAAACTTCTAAATAGTCATGAAAGAAAACATCCTATTCAGTTGAATCTCTCCCCAGGATGAGGAGGAGTTCTGTCGTCTTCTGACTCCTTTGATGCATCAACTGATAAAAAGCAGATATTGTTACAGTCTAGGATGTTAAATGGGTTCAGCTTCAATCATCAGTTGAAAACTGGAGATAAATGTGATGGAGCTGCAACACGTTTGTTTTGCTGAGGAAGATGTGTCCATGTAGCTCACAATCACCACATATGTGTTGTCAAGGTTACTCACCTGTTAAATCGATGTAGTCTGGTTGGTCTTCATCCTTGTTACCAGGAAGCAACGTTTTCTCCTCTGTCAAATGATAAAACAAGTGTCATGACTAGGTCTGTCACAATAACAAAGTTGCTGGACGATATATTGTCACACAAATTACTGAGGATAAACGACATCATCAACATTATTTTCAGACTAATTATCACTCATGTGATGATAATATGGAATAATAATAAATCACATTTTATCACCAGCTACACTGAGAGGAGAGACCTGTGATGTGTCTACTGTCAGGAAATAAAAGAACCATCATGATGAATACACATCTTCACAACACATTCACAAGGTAAATCTTCACATTCTTCTGACATGAAACCTACAAACTGCAGCTTTCTACTTTTCTCTGGGCTGTAGATTGATCTGAAAGGAGCTGGGATGAAAATCATTTTATATCCAGCTTTACTTTGACAATTGTCAAGTTCTTTGTTCATAGTTGATGAATCAGTTTCTCCTTGGAGTCATTTTAATGATCTAGTTTAACACACCAGGTTTATTTCTGGCCTCGTCTTTGTCAGATTTTATTTCTCCTTCTGAAAAATGTCAGATTAATCTATGAAAATACCTGCAGATTAAGTCAAAGGCTGCATATGTTAAAAAGTCATGAATAATACATACGCTGTGGTGGTTTAGCAGGTGGATCTGAAGTCTCTGATAAAATGACAAAGAAATAAGTTTAAACTTCTAAAGAGTCATGAAAGAAAACATCCTATTCAGATGAATCTCTCCCCAGGATGAGGAGGAGTTCTGTCGTCTTCTGACTCCTTTGATGCATCAACTGATAAAAACCAGATATTGTTACAGTCTAGGATGTTAAATGGGTTCAGCTTCAATCATCAGTTGAAAACTGGAGATAAATGTGATGAAGCTGCAACACGTTTGTTTTGCTGAGGAAGAAGTGTCCATGTAGCTCACAATCACCACATATGTGTTGTCAAGGTTACTCACCTGGGTTATAGCTCATTGAGTGGTTATGCCCCAGTTCTGTCAAATGATAAAACAAGAGTCATGACTAGGTCTGTCACAACAACAAATTTGCTGGACAATATATTGTCACACAAATTACTGAGGATAAACGACATCATCAACATTATTTTCAGACTAATTATGAAAATCATTTTATATCCAGCTTTACTTTGACAATTGTCAAGTTCTTTGTTCATAGTTGATAACTCAACAGGTTTTGACTCTTCATTATTCTGGTCTTGTTGATTTGTTCCTTGTTTGTCTGTAAAATGTCAAAGTGTCTTGTTGTAACGTCTTTACTGATGGTTCAGTCCATCATCTGCTTCTACAAACTCTTTCCATAGATCCAGCTGATATATTCAGATCTACTAAGATCTACTGATCGTTTACCACTGAGACTCTGAGAGAGAAACTCTAATCACAAAATGACATTTGGTGTCGTTACATTGATGGCAAATAAACACAACACAGAGTTAGAGCAAAAACCACATGTGAATATAATTGAGACACGGAGCAGTGACAGACGCACAAATAACACACTGATTATTTACTACATCTGATCTGTTTGGATATTTACCAAATAAAAAATAAGGTGTTTCATGAGGAAACGTTTAGTGGTGAAATGAAGACGTGTGAATTCCTCCTCTACAGTAACAACAGCCATGTGTACACAACTACACACAGGACACACTGAGACGTGTTAAACATAGAAGCAGTTTCTCTGAATGAACTTGTTTCCAGCTTTAATGAATCTTTTCGTGCTGAATGAATATATCTGCATTTTCTCCTCCAGCACACACTAAATGTGTGTGTAGACGCTCCATGTTGTGTATTGATGGAGGTCAACGTGTTAACTGATGCTGATGGGATATTTTACACCTTAGAAAGACGCAGCCCTTAGTGTGTGCTGGTAGTCAGTCACTCTGTATGTTTTCATACACGTAAACCTTCAGTAGATGAAGTAACGGATTGTTCTGGGTCTCTGTCAAATGACGCATTGATTAAATGGAGTAGAGTGTAGTTCATTGTGGATTAAACTCTATAAAATAGGAGTGGGGCATGCTGCAGCTTCCACATTCACGGTTTTATCTCCTACTGGTGTGAAAACATTTTACTCGTCAGGTCGACTGTTGGCTTCCTGCTCACAAATTAATCTGTTTTAATTGTATTCAGTGGAAGAATTAAATGGGTGGATCCTTTCTGTGTCATTTTATTGGGACATTAGCTTAAAAACCACTTCTACACAGACAAACCACACCTACAGATGTGAATAATGTAAATATAAATCCATTTATAATGATAATAATAATATAACAATGGATGTTTCATTCTGTAGAATAAACATATAGTTCTGTGAATTCTTACCTCTGTTTATTTTGTATTTGTAAAGTGCAATAACACCAACTCCCACCAGAATCAGAATCAAGACCAGTAGCAGTATGATTAACCAGACCGGAGTGTCTACAAAAAAGAAACCAGAAGTGAATGAATGTGTCAGTGGTTTTCAAGCATCCTTCATTCTAATAGTAGCTGATCTCCTTCTTTAGTTCGTTAACAGAACCTTTAAAAGGTTCATCACTAATGAACAGACGTCACTTATTCAGGTGATTCATCCTCTGAGGTCACTGTGGAGATATTTACTGATGTCAAACTCACAGTTGGTGGCGAAAGGGTTGTTGACTGCTTTGCTGCTTTCAGAGCTGACTGGATTTTTCACCGTACAGACAAATGAAGCCTCCGTATCATTCTATAAATCCAGTGGAGAAACAAAAACATCAGCCTGAAGCTCATGAACCAAAATACGTGACATTCACCTACTAACCCTGTTATCGTGTTTGTACCTTTGTTATTTTAAACTCCTTGGTTTCACTCTTCACCACGTCACCTGACGTCCAGGTGTAGGTGACTCGTCCAGAGTCTGTAGTGTTGCCTTCACAGGTGAGAACACAGTGGGTCTGTTCATCGTCACAGCTCATGGAGATGGTCGGTTTAGGAACTTCATCTGATGAAAACAAACACTTAATTAGAGATCAAATGAATAAATTAATTAATATTCCAGACATTCAGTCAAATGTACTTACAGATAACCTTGATTTTAGTTGTCTTGATGGCGTCACCGTTGATCTCTGCTGTGTAGCTGCCGCTGTCCTTTGGTTTCAGCCCTGAGATGGTCAACTCTCCAGTTCTGGTGTCCAACGTGCAGCGACCTAGAAGGACAATAGTTAGATATAATTATAGTTTAACAGCTATTTTACTCAACAGAGGGGGTTGGAGCTTGTTCCCAAATGTACTAATCTTCCTTTCAGAGGGTTTTTGCTGACTTTAAACCTGGATTACATCTGAATCTGTGTTTATGTTTTGATGGTTTTCATTAGGTTGTTTTGGAAGAATTACTGATATTTTATACTTTCTTAATGAGAGTAAGGGCCTGACCTCCATTAAAGACTCTGTGGATAATCACCACATACATCCATTAACTGTTAAATAATGAGTGACTGTACCTTTGAAGTCCCCGTAGACGACAGGTTCACCTCCGTTCCACTCCACAACAACGTTGGATCCATGTTTCCAGACTATACTAGTGATAGTAGCACCTTTAGAGGATACACTAAGGTCAAGACGGTCTCCCACTTTCTTGTACATGTTTGGAATATCTGTGGAATAAAAACAAGTTATTTACATCATTTTCTGGTATTTACTATATTAGATACTTGATGCTGTGACGACTCACCTGTGTTGGAGACGAGGACTGGGTTGACGACTTGGTTGCTGAATTGAGAACTGACTGGGTTTTCCATCGTACACCTGAAGAAAGATGACGTCTCCTCCTAGAAACCCAGTAAAAACAACATTAGCTTGAAGCTCATGAACCAAAATGGTTCTTCTGTCTTTGCACCGAACATCACAGAGTGATGCATGAATGTGTGAATTATTTAATCTGACTGTTCATGATCACACAGTGTATTTACATGCACAGCTTAAGCATGCAACGGAGATAATCAAATAACAAGTCCTCCTCCTCCTCCACACTAGGTGGCGATATGCGTCTTATCAGCGAGTTATCAGACCTCTTTCAGGTTGACCTTTTATGTCAAATAATAAACAATAGTTCAGCTTTTTTAATCTCGTATGTAATGTGTGCTCTACTTCTGGTTCAGATAGATGGCGCTATCCCTCAGGTGGTTCTTCTACCGGCTCTGTTTTCCTTCTTTCTTTCTTGGATTGTTCTGGGGTCATATGTCAGCACATCGGTTGTGGAGTATGCACACGTGTGTTGTCCAGTTAAAGTCTGATTAAGTGTATACATGGGGGAAATCGATTTCTAATCTCATTATCTGGGTGTCTTAGTCGGATAAGAAGAACTCTGATTTTAGTCGGACTAACGTGTTTATATGCACTTAAGTTGTTCAGTTAAAGTCAAACTTAGACAATAATTTGTTGTTTTTTTTTGTTTTGTTTATTTTAACATGCATGTAAACGTACTGAATTTCACCTTTGTTATGTTGAGCTCCTTGGTTTTAGTCTTCTTCTTATCACCTGACCACCAGGAATAGGTAAATCCAGTGGAAAAACAAAAACATCAGCCTGAAGCTGATGAACCAAAATACGTCCCATTCACCTACTAACCCTGTTATCGTGTTTGTACCTTTGTTATGTTGATCTCTTTGGATTTACTCTTCATCATCACACCATCTGACTTCCAGGTGTAGGTGACTTGTTCAACACCTGTAGTGTTGCCTTCACAGGTGAGAACACAGTGGGTCTTTTTATCGTCACAGCTCATGGAGATAGTTGGTTTTGGAACAGGTGCTGATGGAAACAAATAAAGATTTCATCAGTTCAGAGGAATAAATTAACACACACGCACAAACACATTCTTTGATTTGTTGCAAAATCCGCCATTGCTTTCCTGTGTGAGTTGGGCATTCGCGGGAAAGAACAGAGGGTCGCTGTAACCAATATGTCTCTATGCAAGCGAGTGGCTGTGGCTAAGAAGGAAACACGCTAACTGGGGAGCATGCTAAAGGTAAGGCTAGCTATGTGCTAACATTAGGTAGCAATTGTAGTAAGATTAATCTTATCTGTCGGTTGAAAGGCACATGGTGGCGCGGTGGTTTCATTGAGGGGGGTGACTCCGGGACGCTGGAGCTCACTGTTATGCCTTCTTGAGGTGTCGGGGCCTAACTTAACGAAACATCGGTGAAGGGAGGTGCCCACTTGAAAACCCCAATGATGCGCTGCACACTGCACACTGCACACTGTTGCTAGTTAGGCTCGTTTGCTAGTGTTTTCTTGTGTGTAACTTCTGATCTTGGTAGAGGGAGGAATGTTGATTGAAATATAGTTGCATGTCCCATCATTTCTTACCTACTGCTGGTGGCTAGGCTAATTAGCTGGTGTTTTCTAGTGTTTTACTTCTGTGGCTAGGCTAACTAGCTGGGTCCAGTAGTGTTCTATTTCTGATCCTAGCAGAAGGGAGCGATGTTTGGTTGAAGTGTAGTCGCATGCCCATCATCTCTATTACCTACTGCTGCTGGCTAGTTAGCAGCTGACCACTGGTCTGCTGGTTGGTTCTCAGTTGGACTAGGCTTCTAAAGGAGTTTAGCCTCAGATCATGGCACAAGGGATTGAACATCTTGTCCTCGTGCTATGAATAAATATAATAAATACACACACACACACACACACACACACACACACACACACACACACACACAACTTCAGTCCTAATTCCTCCACTTACAGATAATCTTGATTTCAGTTGTAGCCAAGACTCTGTTGTTGATCTCTGGTGTGTAGCTGCCACTGTCCTTTAGTGTCAGCTTTGGGATGGTCAACTCTCCAGTTTCAGTTTTCAATGTACAGCGACCTGGAAGAACAATAACTCATGTTTTTAAAGTTTTAACCTGAATTTTAATGAGATATTTATGGTTAAAGATGTTAAAATCTAAATCACTTCAAATATAAAATGTTAAACCCTGTAAAGATCAACTTCATTAATTAGTTCTTCAGATGAAACAAAAGGCTTGACTGAAGGTGTTTGATTCGTTTTCATTAAAGTTGTTAAATACCTTTGAAGTCTCGGTAGAAGTCAGTGGCGCCTGCTCCGTACCACTCTGCAGCCAGGTTTGAATTATGTTTCCATGTTATACTGGTGATGGTAGCACCCACAGAGCCTGGACTAAGGACAACTGTGTCTCCTGGTTTCTTGTAGGTGACTACAAAATAAAAACATCACATTCATGAAATTACAACATTAACATATGTAGTAGTGTTATATTTGTGTAGCAGTGTACTCCTGTAAAGCACATGGGATCACTTGGGTCTTTATAGTTTGATTAATCATAGATTTGCGCCACCTAAGTGGAACATTAAGGGAGGATTTTAACTTGCATTGAGATAATTTCTCCTTTTATTGCTCTAGTTTTATTTCACCGTAAAAACACTACCACCGATAGTCTGAGAAGTTTACACAGAACAACCTCGTGGGGGCATTAATGTGCTCCGCGTATTTTCTTATAGAAAAACACACATGGCTGTCTAAGACTCTGTGTAAATGTTAACAAAACTTCAACTTACCAGCATGAACCGTTTCCTGAGTGAGGAAAAAGATCAACGCGGTGATAAACATCGACTGCATCGTCCTATAAATTAATTAAAATCTAACAGAAAACACAAATTACACCGCTAACAATGTCAGGATGCAAAATCCGCTGGGGGAAAGAAACAAAGAAACAAATTACAAGAAATAAACTAAAAACGTTATCCTTGGGTGTTGCCTTTGTGAAACTGAAAGTAATAACTGCGCAGTTAATTTTTCCACTTCCTCAAATAACGGGTTCTACAATAAACGCATTTCTTCAACATACATACACACAAACATCTTTAATCGGTTTATTTATCACGGTTGACTTACCTGACAGTAATAAATGAAGCGTCTGTAACCGATTTAGATTTCTATTAATTAAAGAATTTCCCTCTCGGCATCAGGACGGTGCCGCACACCGTGTCTCCTGAACCTTCATAAACACCCACCTACTTCCTAGTCTTTGTTTAGCTCATTACGTTAGCGACTTAGCTGTCGTCACACATACATGTAAATTGCAGCAAGCTAGTTAGTCTATTTAATATTTATTAATATTAATCCATTAACCAATGATCACAACGTATCTAAAGTTACAACATATACACTTATATATGTGTATACATACATACGTACATACATACGTACGTACGTACATACGTACGTACGTACAAACGTATATATATATATACATACAAAATATACATACGTATACATACATACATACGTATATATCGCATACATACATATACATATGTATGTATATATACATACATGCATACATACATATATCCACACACGCACACACATATATAATTTTTAAATAACTTTCAATGTATTTATTTTGGCTAGCCAGCTAACCAAAAGCACTAGGTGATAAGATTGAAACATGAAGCACTTATAACCAAAGAAGATGAAAGAAAAATCATAAATAATTACAAAACAACACACATTGTGTTTTACTTGACCTATTTTTGATATTTATGATCTTAAATACTCACGTTTTCACCATTAGACAATTATAAGAATCCAATCACAAAGAGGAAACAAGCCATCACTTCACCGATAAATCTTAATAATTTTATTTTATTGTCTTTGTTCTCATGATTTTTACAAATATGATACTTCTGCAATTCAACTTTAACTGTGCAACACAATGGCATTATGGACTGTTGGACATCCCGAGGGACGTCTGTGACTCCAGGAAGCCGTGAATCCTGCAGACTCGAGGCTCTATATACTTTTATTCATTTTAGTGTCACAAAAACAAGAGCTCCACTCCCATTCACCTGCCGCCTGCCGCTCGTCTGCAGGATTCACTAGCAGCGTAAAAACATTTTTTCACCACTTGACGTAATGACGGCTACTGTCCCTCCTCCTCCCCCCCGCGGGTCGGAGGGCGACGTCCTGGGACGACGTCCTGGGACGACGTGGGCTCGTAAAGTAAAGTTGTTCAGTCTCTTTGGATGAGGCTGGTGGTTCCTGGTCAGAGCTGCAGGGGCTGCTTGTCTCTTTAGAAATGGGTGATCTTGCCACGTAGGTTGTTTTTTTTTTTTTTTTTGGGACACCAGTACAGAGAAGAACAATGGCATGCAAGACTCACATACAGACCCACTTGTTATTATAATTATTTCTTCTTTTTTTTTAATAGAAAATAAAGATTCTGACGTAAGTACAAGCACTGAGCCCTCGCCGCAAACACCCAAAGCGTATTGAAAACCGCACTGAGGACGAACGACGCCTAAACTTGACGGCGTTTCTTTTATTTTTTATTTTTTTTAAATCGAGGGGAGGGGAGGGGGGTGGTAGGGGGGCGACGGTTAAAACCATTTCAACACAACAGCTGGCTTCTTTTCATATTCAATAAGTCCTAATCCGAGGACATAATACATCTCACATTTATATGATTTCTTCGTCTACACCTTTTTTTTTTTTTTAAATAACTTTTTCTTTTGTAAACTACAAATGTTATGTGCTTTTGATTTAAAACCAACTCAGGGGGAGAGGAGGGAGGGAGGGAGGGGGGGGACAAACAGAATTTGTAGCTTAATGAGAGTCCACCCCACTCTGGCCAATTTATTGCGAACGAAGTGATAACCTCTGAACAGCGACACACACTTCAATATGGCACAAGCGTCTTAGAAATGACCTAAATGCATCATCACCATCGTCGTGGAAGTAGAAGTAGAAGTAGTAGTACTAGTAATAGTAGTAGTAGTAGTAGTAGTAGTGGGCGAATATCAAAAACCAAACCACACCATATCTAAAAGTATTAAGACATTAATTAATCATCAGTAGAAGAGAAATTAAATGTTTTCCTCGTTGAAACATGCAGGTCGATGCTCTGCAAGCTAAAATCCCCTCTGAGCCAAAAAAACAAAAAAAAAACAGAAGTAATAAACCGTTGATGAGCCTCGCCAGCCATAAATATACTTCTACTGTAACAGGAGCCGCTCTTATCTCTTATCCTTCACCCGGAAATAATAATAAAAAAAAAATTACTCAAATAAACCGCACAAAGTGTTAACGTAAAGCACTCTAGGGGAACTCCCGCCGCGTTAAGACAGTTGATGTGCTTTATCTTGGCTTTGGCAAACTCCCGATAAACTCCCTATAAACCCTCCACCGAGGATATAAACTTCTCTCTGGAGTGTCGAGGAGATCACGTGCACCTGAAGGCATTTTTTCCTCCAGCCCTTCGTCCACCACCGCTACAAATAAATAAGGGCAAACTGGTAAAAAAAACGAAAAAAAAACAAGAAAAGAAATGAGTGTAGTGGCTTCATCGAGTAACAAACGGATCCATCAGCGTCCAGTCCGGTCAAATGAAGAGATACTAGAGGGAAGGACAAATCTAGAGTAGTGGTTGTTTTACAGTTTGTCACGTCGCACCTTCTTTAAAAACATCTTCCCCCTCGGAGGTGATCATGCTCTGTCTGATCAAAGTCTCTGACCTTTAACCCTGACCCTCCCCCTTCCTTCCCTTCCAGGGGGGGGTGGGGGGGTGGGGAGGAGGAGGAGGGGGGAGGAGGAGGTGTGTTCAGTCGGCGTAGTGCATGATGGACTCGACGTAGTTGCCGGGGAAGAGGCCGGTGGTGCCGTTCATCACGCCCTCGTACCAGCCGTCGTCGTTCTTCTTGATCACGTAGATGATGGCGCCCTCCTGGAAGGAGAGCTCGTCTTCTTTGTCCCGGGTGTAGTCGTAGATGGCCACCACTGGGGGGAGACACAGCGTCAAAAAAACAACCGCGGCAAAAGGCGACAACTTGTTTGTTTATTTTGTAGAACCGGTCTGGTGAGAAACGGAAGGAAAGGGAAAGGAAAACGCGAGCGGAAAACGAAAGCACAAAAAAAACAAAAACAAAACACGAGGAACTGCAGCCAAAGAGATTTGGGACTTTTACATATTATTACTTATTGTTAAGTTGTAATAGTTGTAAATAGTTGTACAAAAATGTGTGATGCATTACCTTGATTTTAATGGAAACAGTTAGAAATATCTTTGTTTGCTAAATTTATTTAAAAGCTTCACATTGTAAGTTATAAAAATAAGTTTGTGGTTTTCACAGTGAAACATAAAATTTTTTCCTACTTGGATTTTATGGTTTTAGTCTGGTTTTATGTCCCGTGTGTTAATACAGACTGTAAAAATGAGAAAATAACTGTAACATGACACATGTGAGGCTGAGCTGAAAAGAACCGAACCAAACAAGGCAACAACAACAAAAAAAACGTTTTTTAAGATGAAAAAGAAAAAGTTAAAACCAAAAGTAGCTGAATTATACTCTGGACTTTACTGCTGACGTCATTCACAGTAAAAAAAATAAATAAAATTAGTGACGTTTATGATTTTTACGATCATTTTTCCCAAACCTATTAAAGATTTGTTTAAGGATAGAATCCATTTTCCATTCACGAGTTATTTGCATAAAAAAAATGCATAAAATCTCCCAAAATAATTCACCACTCTGTCCCAGACATGAAACCAAACCAGGAACATTTATGCATTTGGTTTTGGTTTATTGTGAGTTCATCTTTTTAACAAATCAGAGTTTGATTTAAATCCATGTTTTTAGTTTTTCCAACATGTAAAAAAAACAAAACAAACTAAATAATGAGACAGGAACGGACACGAGAAACAGAAATAAATAAATAATAAAGTGAACAAACTAAATAAGCTTTAAATGTTATTATTGCAGATTTCTAATAATTATTTCATACTAATGAATTAGAATTTTTTGTTTGTTGAGTCTCAACTTAAGGAAGTATAATAATTAAGAGTTAAACCCGTTAACGTGTGGTTAACCTAAAGGAACAGAAACCCCGCCCCCCCGTGCTCACCTTTCTCCAGGTAGCTGCGTGGGGCCCAGGGGGGGTCCTCCTCGGCGTAGGGGTCGCTGTACTCCACCACCGCCGACTCCTCCTCGTCCTCCTCGTCCTCGTAGTCCTCGGGCGGAGGCGGCGGAGGCGTGGGCTCCTCAAACACCGGCTCCTCGGCGGGCGGAGGTGGAGGCGGCACGTCTGAGACTACAAGTTCACAAAGAAATAAATAAGTAAGTAAATAAATAAATAAACGGCGTTCGGGTGAAGCTGATGGATCCATGCATCTGAATCAAAACATGCAGGAGACGCTGGGAACATGCAAACATGCTCGTATCATGCTCCACATGCTTCCTACACCTCTACAACCACTGGACGGCCTCCAACATCCGCTCCGGCTCTGAGCTGAGGTTAGATTTATTAACAATAAATAAATCTACGCGTTTAAAGGTTGTGTTTCATAAAATGTAAATGAATTCTGTGATTAACTGAGACTTGTTTGAGTTTTCTTGGAGGGTATCGGGTCATTATCGCCCGTCTCTGTTTCATCTACGTGACGTTAAAACGTAAATGGAGCTGATGTCGGAGGCTGATCGTTAAATCTAAACCAGCAGAAGAGGACGAACCACCGGGCGGAGGAGGTGGAGGTGGAGGTGGAGGTGGGGGTTGGGGTTGGGGTTGGGGGGGGGCGAGGAGCTAAAAGCCACTTACTAGTCTCCTGAACTCGGGCCACGAAGCCCATGAGAGGCAGCTGGGGGGTGATCTGCATGGCGGGGGGAGGGGGCGCGAGTGGGCCTGATACCGCCGATCGATACCAATCAATCAACCAGAGGGAGACAAGACGGAGACGTGAGGGACGGAGACACCAGAGGACACGGTTAGAAAAGAGCTTGACAGGACGAAGTTAAAGGAACAAAAGGAAGAAGAAGAAGCAAAGACACAAACCTGGAACGGAAACTAGGATTTAATCTGAGATGCTACTGGTTAATTAACGTTAAATAAAGTTTATGATAATTTCTCTGTAACTGATCCGTAAATAACTAAAGACAGAAAAGAGATAAACGAACTTAAAGCTGGTTATTCATCATCTGAACACTGAACAAAGTTAGATTTCATAGACTTAACAGACTAATAAGACTAATAAAATATTAACCATTAATCCTTTTTTACCCAATAAACTGTCTGAATGTCAAAGATTAACATTATCAACTAAAACTAAACTAAAAACTAAACAATTATCTTTTAATCCACTTTCATTACTTATAACAAATACCAAAAATCTGATACATTTCTGACTTTTATATATAAAAAAACCCCAAAAAACACAAAAATGCAAAGTGGATTTTTCTTGTAGTGTTTGTTAAATTGTTATAAAAGTGTCCTCGTCTAAAACGTCCTAAAAACAGCACATGTTAACATTTTTTTTTACATAAATCTTTGAATCCACTTCAGTTCTAATCACTAATACCAAGAATTTGATTCATTTTAACCAGAGTTTACGATCGCATCAAATAATTTTGGAAAAAAAACGAACAAAAAACTAATATTTTGCATCTAAAAATGATTAAATCATCATAAAAACTCATGGTCCAAATTATTTGCATGGTCTTATTTTCTATAACGAGGACATGACCTGAAGCAGAGAGTTTGACGAATAAAGCAGAAAAGTTTGTAAAGACAGAGCTCAGGTGAAGAAGGTGACGACCTGGAGAAAAGCTTCTTAAATCAAATCAGCAGATCAGGAAAAAACAAAAAAGAGTCGTTTATCTGAGTGTTTTATTTCATTCGTATTTTGGTACCTTGGCTCTGGGCGAAGTGTGGCCCCCCGTTGAGCTGGCTCTGGTTGTGCACCGCGCTGGGCTGCCCGGTGACGGACGAGGGCCGGCGGTAGGGCAGGGAGCCCCCCACCACCTGAGAGTTGTGGGGGGGCTGCACGGGGCGGTTCATGCTGTAGAACTGGGGTGCACCTGGGAGGAGGCGACAGCAGGGGGCAGCAGAGACGCATTATGAACGAGCATTAGTGAACGACTCTGTCATGCAGAAAAACATTTAAATTTTAAAGAAAAGTTCACGGAAAATAAAGCACAACACCGTGAAGAAGAGATGAAATGAGGAGAGTTCGTGCATCACACACGGACACAACATCATCACGAACACAGAGAGGAGCTGGGGGGGTGGAGGGGGGGTGAGGGGGTGAGGCAGAAGAGCTGCACGTGTTCTTTTAACGCACAAATCTGTTAAATATTCATCTAATTGTTAAAGCTTCGTTAAAACGTTTTTAAGTTTAGTAGAAACATCTGCAGCTTAACTGAACGTCCGTGGGGGGGCGGCTGGAGGATGTCAGGATGGAGGGAGGGGGGGCGTTGCACTCACCTTGTGCAGGGTTGCTGTAAGCGGCGGGGCCTGTGCCGGTGGGGGCTGTGGAGGCGGGGAGCTGGGGAGGGGGCGGGGGCACAGGCGGGATCTCTACGGGGACGACGTTGGGGGCCGGCGGGGGCCCGTCTAGGGCGGAGGAAGGGGGCCCGGGGGTGGTGGCAGTGTTGGGGGGAGGTTTAGTGGAGTTGGACGGAGCATTGGGGGCTGAGGGGGGGGGGGGTGAAGGTAAGGAAGGAGAGAGAAGAAACGTGAGGGAGGTCAAGAAGAGAGTGAAAGAAGGGGGGAGACTCCTAATATTGGTTAGTCGCAGACACACAGGAGTGGACCCTGAGGGGGGGGGGAAGGGGGGGGGGACAGGTGTGGTTTACCTGGGAAGGCGGTGGGCGGGGCCGGCGTCGGCACGGCGATGGGGACGCCGACGCTGCCGGAGCCGCTGTTCTCTCGGCTGCTGCTGCGACTGCTGCTGGGGTGACTCCCTCCGCTGCTCCCACTGCTGCTGGGGGGGGAGGGGGTGGGGGGGCAGGTCGGCAACACACGTCAGAACACACACACACACACACACACACACACACACACACACCCCACAAAGAAACAACCCCCCCCCACCCACTGAACCTCCTGTCGTTTAGGAAGGAGCCACAGGAACTAAACGTTTTTACTTCCACCTCATTTTTTTTTTTTTAAATTTAACCTCCTGAGACCCGGCGTCCTCATTTGGGGACGTTAAGCTTTAGGTTTGTAGCAGCTCATTCTGCTTCATTTAAACTTTTATCCTCTTAACTAGATACTAGTTGGTGTAAAAACATGATCGGGTTCATTTCAGCTGATTCATTCTGCAGCCGATCACATGAGAAAATCTAATTTATTTATTTATTTATGATTAGTAACGTTTCTACTTTAATATTAGCAGCGTATTATATCAACAGCTATAACTTTCCTTAATTAGAAAATACTTAATTAAAGATGTTGGGACTTCAAAATTATATATATTTTCTTACATATTATAATCCCCATGTCCACATATGTGGACATATATACATTTTTTTGTTTTTATCGTTCTTAAATCTCGCTCATCTCTACTTATGGAGAGAAGTTAAAAATGCATCGCAAACAAGTTCTACAACAAGTAGGAAAATCAGAATCCTGTCAAAATGACTTGACTCAGGACGTCCCTGAGGTCGTCTCCACTAAAGAGGGACAGAAACATACGAGGCCGGGACCAGAGGGGGGCAAACTAAGCATTTAAATGCAATTATTACAGACGTTTTAAGAAAAAAAAAATACGAAAAAGAATCAACTGGGAAATAAAGAACAGTTTCAGACTTTTCTTATTTGATTCCCGGGCTCCAGGAGAATTTAAATATTAATTTAAATGAGTTATTACGTTTAGGGCTTCTCCGTGTCTCGGGCTAATAATGCGGCGCCCTCAAGAGCATCGATGTGTTAGTAGCGGGAGCTGAATGCCTTTGAAATGACCATGTGACAGTGATATATAGATACAGACACACAATAATAAAAAAAGAAAAAGGAAGCACCAACGAGGAAGACGCATGAGACGGGTGACGAAGGGGACGAAGACGAGGAGGAGACGCTGCGTAAAAGCGGGACGAGATGAGGATGGAGTGGAGCGGGTGGAGAGTCGAGCTGAGAGGAGGAGGAGGAGGAGGAGGAAAAGGGGGAGGAGTCAACGAGGAGGAGAAGGAGGGGCTAATTAGATATCACTGATACGTTAGAAAGATTTGGGCGCGTTGGCGATTTTGTTTCTCCGGCGGCGACAGACGAGAATCTGTGGATGAAGAGGCGTCTGAGACCAGATTAGGGAGGGGTGAGGGTGGGTGAGGGGGGGGGACGGGGGACGCTGCCTCTTTAATGTCCAGATAAACTGAAGAAGAAGAAGAAGAGAGGAGGAGGAGGAGGGGCTTTGTTCACGGCGTGTAGAGAGAGGCATGCTGGGAGGTGGGATGGGGGTACCTGTACGTGCGGTTCCTCTGATTAACGGATGCAGTGCGTGCAGGGCTCTGCTGGGGGGGCGCCGGGTTGCGCGTCGGGCTTGAGACGTAGTCGTTAGGGACAACGGGCGGACGCACCGGCTCGAGCGTCCTATAGGGGGAGTGGCGCCTGCGAGAGGGTCAGGAGGTCGAGGAGGAGGGAGAGAAGGAGGCACCCATAGAGAAGTGTAAGGGGGGAGGAGGAGGAGGAGGAGGAGGAGGAGGAGAGCAAAAAACAAACAAGTGCAAACTTAAAAAAATGGGGTATGACCGGGGGAGGAGGGGGGAGGTGGACATCGGGGCGGAGACGGGACGAATGTGGCAGCTGTCGGCCGGAAAATAAAACTCATCGAGAATCTGATTAGAAGATAAAAACTCTGATAATTAAATGTCCAACGAGGACATTTACATGTTTTTACTTAATTGAAACCAAATTCTTTAACCCTCATTAAAGTGTCTTCATCAAAAACGCCCTAAAAATAGCACGTTAATATTTGTTTCTACTTTTTTTTTTTTAACATGAATCTTTTAATCTACTTCAGTACTAATCACAAATACTGAAAAAGTGATTTATTTCTGACTTTTATAACCTTTATATGTCAGTGTTTGTGACGGCATCAATTTTTTTCCCGAAAAACACAAAAGCAAAAAACTGAAATTGAAATATTTTCAATAATCTAAATGCAAAGTGGACTTTTCTTGTGGGAGGGAGATTATTAGAGCCATGGACATGTCAATGATTAGTATCGACATTGATTTTGAATAATTTTTTTTTTGTAGTGCCCGATTTAAAAAAAAAAAGAAAAAAAATCACCCCTATTAAAACCCATTGACATCCACTGAAACTGCCGCTGCACTTTTTTCACATTTCGACTCATTCTTTACGTCTTTCCAATCACAGGATAAAAGATATAGAGGTAAAAAGTTAAAAAAAAAAGGTTAAAAGGTCAAAAAGTCAAAAAAATAATCAAACTTTTGATATTTATGATTTTTACTGAAGTGGATTAAAAGATTTATGCAAAAAAAAATATTTTTAGGGTGTTTCTGAATAGGACACTTTTAACGGTAACAACGTAACACTTTAGGTTAGACAGTGTAAAAATAGAGCATTACAGGATTTAAGTTTGATAATTTGCTTAAAAAAATACACACCTTTGCCTAATATTCTAGCAAAAAGCTGAACTAAAACTAAGTTATCAAAGAAAAGACATGAGGGTTAAAGTGATTAAAGTCTGTCTTGATGTGTCTAATTAAACTAAAAATAAAAAGCCGACAGCAGCGCTACACCGATGACGTCCTCTGCTTTTAACAACAACAACAAAAAAAAAAAATAAAAACACATAACCCTGTGATAAATTGATCTGGGTCTGCAAAGATGTGCTGGTATGTTCATGTCCCAGCGGACACAGCGGGGTGACCCATCTCTGAGCACCGTTGCTATGGCAAAAACGTTGCTATGAGGAATATGGGGCAGCCAGGAGTGGGCGGGCTGGGTCACAAACACAAGGAAATATTTAAAAATAAATAAATAAATAAATAAAATAAAACCGAGGAGAAATTAAATGCCTGCCCGGTGCATCATGGAGCGGTGGCTGGTCGGCAGCATGCGTCTTGAAGGGACAACAGAGACAACAAAGACACCCCTGGAGCTTCAGTAAAAGTATAAGGGACACACAGACATTTTCACACAGAGGACACTGGACTGGACTGGACTGGACTGGACGCCCAGGAAGATCCCCAAGGAGACAAGAGCACAACATTTAGAAAGCTAGCAGAGACCCTGCAGGACAAAAGACACCTTCAAGAGTAAAAAAAAAAAGTCTACAGATACAAGAAGAGCCTCTAGAGCAGGGCTAAGCTAAGCTAAGCTAAGCTAAGCTAAGCTAAGCACCCCCACACTGACATTATTATAACTTTGCATTTAATATTGAGCTGTTCAAATAATGCACAGGTTCAAATACTCATGTTTTTTATATTAAAACATGTGCAACAGTGAGGAGGGAAATTTAAAAAGTGTGTATAAAAAATGGCTAATCAACCAAAGACTTTACGAACCCCTGCAGTACCTCCGCCCACCCCCGCAGACCCTCTGAATGAATAAGTCTGAACCAAACGCTCCGTATGATTCGTCTCTTTCTACACTTTAGCCTTTGTGGTGCGTTCAAGTGCAACTTTTTGGATTACAGGAAGCAAATTTCAGGACTCAGTGATGTGAGCTGGCACCCTAACCCCCCCACCCCCCCCATCCTCCCTCATAGGACACTAACTCAACAAGGAGGTGATGATGAAACAGCGAGAAACCGTCTGAACCGGCTCGGAGGTGAGAAAAAGCCACAAAACGTCATCCGATGGACGCTGGACGCCGCCGTACGTCCATCACAACGTCAAGCCGATCTCTACATACCCAAGGGTCCCTTTCCCTGTCATGGGGGGGCTGGGGGGCTTCTGTGTGGGAGGGTTAGTGCGGGGGAGTATGCCGCCTCCTCCTCCGCCTCCTCCTCCTCCTCCGGCCTTCATGTTCTGAGCGCTGGCCTGAAGAAGAAGAAGAAGAAGAAGCAGGAGTTAATTTACCACAATAAAAGCATCAACGACTCGTAGAGGACGCTAGTTTGAAGCACGACACCCTCTCACTTTCAAAGGCTTACCTTAAACCTTTGCAACCACTTTGGGTGATAATAAACAAAATTAGGCAAGCGTTGAGAGAGAGAAGGAGAGAAGAGAAGAAATCAGGTGATTAGTGCGTCAGGGAGGAAAGAAAACAACAATTATTCGAGCGCGTGGTGCATCCGGAGACGAAAGGAAAAAGTTTTCAAGAATCAGCCGCTCACACCAGGTTAGTAAATAAATATGAGAATAAACTGCAAAGCCATTGATTATTTTCTTCCGTTACTTGAAACCGAATCGTCAGTGTTTGACCTCTACGCGTTCTTTCCATCAGATTTCCTGCAGCGAACACAAACCTCCTTCTTTTCTATTTCTGAACGTCGCACACACGTCTGACCTCTGGGCCTTTTAACAACATGTTTACGTTGAGTAAAAAGGAGGCGGACGAGCACCTTGACTCCGTGGCCCATGTCGTCCAGCAGGCTGTAGTCGATGGGCTTGCGGATGTAGCGTACGGGCCTCTCGGGGTTGGCGGGGGCGATGATCTTGTGCGTGCGGGACGTGTTCTTGTTGGTGGTGAGGATGCCGATCTCCCGCCGGGCCACCTTCTCTTTGTGGATGTCCACCGTCTACACAACAGGAGGAAGAAGGGCTCATTATTATTATCATTATTTATTATTATTATTATTATTTTTAGAGATGTGTGAGCTCCGGACCTGTGAGATGTGGTTGATGGACGACTCCATGCGGCGGAGCTGCGACGCCTGGATGTCCAACATCTGCAGGACATTGTTGGCTAGTGTGTTGATCAGGTAGGCTACGCTGGCCAGAGACTGGGTAGTGTAGTTTTTGGTCTCCTCCAGCGCCCTCTGCTTGTCTGGGGACTGAACGACAGAGACATTTGAGATTTAATTGGATTTCATTGAGAGTGAAGGGGGACCTGTCTGAGTCCCTGTGTCCTCCGGGTTCCTCCCACCTCCAGAGACGAGCTCGTTAGGCTGATTGGTGACTCTAAATTGACCCTAGTGTGAGTGGGAATGGTTGTTTGTCTCTGTGTTAGGCCTGAGATGGACCAGAGACCTGTCCAGGGTGGACGCCGCCTCTCGTCTGGGAGAGACTCCAGCAAACCCTGCGACACTAGCGAGGATAAGTGGTAATAGAAGATGAGATGAGGCCATATTCATGCACATTAACAGCCTATGAAACCAAATCTAAACCTTTAATTTGAACCAGCTGATTCACGTAAAAAAATAGCGAATGTCCCACACAAATCTGCTAAATTACAAGATGTGGGAACGCAACTACAACCTCTAAAGATGCGGCAAAGATTTCAGTAAAAAGAAACATTCATTAGCTCCTTTTTCATTACACAACGATGCCACAGATGAAATGTTAACGCTGATGCAGGACACACGTGTGTGTGTAGGCTGTGATGTAGATCAATTTGCCAGAGAGCAAACCATAAACCGAACTTTTCTGTGATGATTTAAGAAGAGGAGGAAGCAGAGGAGGGAGAGGGGAGACGAGAAGTCAGGGGAATACGAGGAAAAGGATATAGGACAAGGAGAAGGGGAGCATGTAGAAGGAGAGGACAGAAAATGTGACCATCTTTGAGAATCGGATGTTTAAATAGTTTAATGTGTAAAATAATGTGCAGATGACCCGGACGTCCCGCTCTGATCAGTAAACAGACACCAGGTCACAGCAGCCTTTGGGTTATATTGACCCACGGGTCGTATTTAAGATTAAAACCGATGGAGCCGATAGAAATCTAGGGCACGATATTGACCACATCTCAAATGTAGATCAGGCCCTGGTTCGACGCAGCAGACGTGAAGTGAATGGGAATAAAGTCGGCTCTGATTTCTCTGGTCTCCGCTGACATTTACGAGAACATAACAAGACAAGCTGGGGGGTCCCCCGCTACTTCAAAAGACCAGCGTCCTCAGAGGAAATAAGTCTTCTGTCTTTTAACGCGACACATTTCTGAGGAATCACAGAGCGAATCAAAGTGATCTCATTTCAAAACAAACAGCATCGTTCGAAGGCGTGTGGAGGGCGAAACTTGTCAGTATGGAGACAAACAGGTCCTCAAACAGGTTCAGGGCAGGAGACACATTTTTAAGCGATTAATAAGCATAATGCATAGACTTGTACGCCTAAAGGCGCACCCGCTGATGCATTGTTAGGATTAAAACGTCTATAAATAAAGTGTGCAACTTCCTCGATGCGACTCAAGGAGGTTAATTATCACTATAAATGTCCTCCCGGTGATTATTTGTGTCCAACTGAACTATAAATGCTATTAAACATGTGACAGCAGCTGGGAAAAACCTTCCAGAGTGAGAAGGGACCAGGGCAACACGCCAGACAGCGAGCTGCCAACATCCTCCTCCTTAACAGGGCAACCTGTCAGACCTGATCAGCCCTGTTCATCAGGGGTGTCAGATTTGAGTATCACACCTGTCAGAAGCTTTTATCCACCAACACCAACACTTCCCACCCATCAAAGCCCCGTAAGGAGAGGCGAGATCACACCTGCAGGATGGGGAAACATGAATGGATGTTACACACGAGCCTCATGCAAATCAGCAGCAAAATATTTGAATATATTACCCGAAACATTACACCGTCCCCTTCTATAAAAACCTCTACTTTCTGACACTATGAACAGGGTGAGATGTGCATCACTTCTGTGCACAGCGTGGCTGCAACATTAGGTCGCAGTGCTTCAGCCGGACATCATAAATCAAGTGTTTCTAATGCTAGCGAGCTAGCCGGCTAACTCGCGGCTCACGACGGATGTACAAGTCCCGCACGAACCCCAAAACAACACTGGCGTAATCCCGCATGGTTGTAGCAGCGAAATAGCAACACGCGAGGCTTGTTATTTTGACTTTAAAGCCGCGAGAGAAGGGTTGTTTCTAGCCTAGCAACAGCTAGCCTAGCAACAGCTAGCCTAGCAACGGCTCGCCCCCACCGACAAAAAGAAAAAACAAAAAAACAAACTAACTTCGCCCTCTCCGCTCCCGCAGCCTACCTGGACATAGTTGCTCTCGCAGTATTCCGCGACCCTCTCCAGATTAGTGAAGCTGTCCAGTAGCGCGCTTCGTCCCGCTGGGATCTCCTCCTCCAGAAGCATTTGTAGCTCCGCCATTTTCACATCTTTAGCGGAGAGTGGGGATGTGCGTATCGATCCGCGAATATCGATACTTCCCATCCAGACGTTTGTGTGTGTGTTTTTTTTTTTTGTAGAACCGATCCCCCCTCCACATCGAAATATCGATACCAAGTCCACTTTCACAAGAAATATTTGCCCGTTTGATTTTATTTGTTATTATTTGTTATTTGCTCTGATTGAAGTCTATTTTGTCTGTTTTTTTAATTTTTATAATTGCATTCACATATGTTCATTGTAAAAGTCGTAATTTTCACATACATAAAAGTAGACCTTTAGAAGCATCGATGTCGGTATCGGAATATTAGCCTTGGTATTACTTGGTATCGGATCGAAAGGAAAAATAGTGGTATCGCACATCCCTAGTGCGGGCCGATGGAGGGGGCGGGGCTCTCTGGCGCCACCGCGGCCATGTGTGGTACTGCAGGGCTCTCCCAACAGCTGTTTGGGGTTCCCAGAAATGAATAAAGTCAAGATTTAAAATAATTTATTATCATTATGTGCGTATGTACAAAACGAAGTCTCGGGTAGCAGCTCCTGGCTAAAGTAGCGCAAATATAAATTATATAAAATAAAATGTTAATTTATGCTTTTATAACTTTTACGCAGGTTTTCACAAAACTGCACACACTCACCTCCACAAACAACATAAGAACTGAGTCCATGGTGCAATTAAATTCTGCACCCAGCAGCAGTGAAGTGCAACAAGAGTGATAAAATGATAATAGGCATGAATTCAGAAGATTTATGAAGTGCAGTAACAGCAACTTAGAAAAAGTTACCATACCATGACCTGGATGAACGTTCAAAGTTGCACTATTGCAATATTTAACTTTTATACAGGTTTTTATTCATTTTGTATTCCCTCTGAAGCTTAATTTGCAAAACAATAGACCAGGAGCTGGGTAGAAATGAAGATCCTGCTTTTAGGCCCTTTAGCAAGGCTGATATTTCATGTTATATTTATTTCAGAGCAACAAAAATGAGTCAGTTAACCCATAAATAGAGCCAAAGTTATTATTTTTTTTTCCTTTCAACAAAGTTTTGAGCTGCTTTAAACAAAAAATGACACAAACTCAGTTAAAATCTTTATACAGATTTAATAAGATGTCATTAAAAAAAGGAATGTAACATCTAAATGCAGTGTGATGCATCTAAATGGCGACTGGAAACTGTGATTCAAGGCTGTTGATCGAGGTTTTCTTTTGGAGGCACGAGTCGTATTTTTCTCAACACAACTGAGGATTAGAGCGGATTTGATTCTTTCAACAAGTGCAATAATGTGAAGTTATTAATGTGCTTTAAGGCCCCTAAATACTGTGCAGAGTAAAGCACCAGACAGATGTGCGGTGACTGGAAGACAGTGCTGGTTCAACTTATTTTGCAAAAGTCTGGGCCAAAAAAAGAGCCTTTAAAACGATACAAACTGCAGCTGGGAAATGACTTGGGACACATTTATTTCGCCGGTGCGTCGTAGCTTCAGCTTCTCCTGCTGACGGTGATCCAGGTCTCGTCCTTGGGTGAGGACACCAGCTCGGACCGGACCTCGGCCACTTGTCCCTGCAGCCGCTGGAGCTTCAGCCGTCGCACCAACGTGCTGAGCAGGACGGTGGCGACGGTGTAGGCAAACCTGTGGGTTAAAAACAATCAGAGCGAGTGGTTCACTTCACCGGTTTGGGAGTCGATGTTGTGTGTGTGTGTGTGTGTGCGTTTGGGTTTTGGAGCGCGTACCTGAGCTCTGGACACGTTTGATTCCCTGAGAAGCCGAGAAGACAGAAGCTCTTCCTGGCGGATTCCTCCTCAAATCGATCCGGGTTGAACCTGATCAAAATGTGGAAACAGGCTGTTTTCACTATGATGCATTCGATGGTTGCTGGGAATTTACAAACTCGGTATGAGAAGGGAACCTGTATGGGCTGCTCCAGGTGTCAGCATCTTGCAGAACGACTCCCAAGGCGTAAATCACCAAAGTCTGAAATAGAAAAGACATTTAAATGAATATTTTATTGATTGATACGGTTTGATTGGAGCTGATGAAGGAGACGCAGGGAGCAGGAAACACGACACCTCCTTAGGGATGACGTGCTGGTCCACTTTGCCCTCCACTTCCTGAAGTCGAGCCGCGACCGGCGTCAGCTTGGCCGTCCTCACCGTCTCATTGAGGACCTGCTGGCAGTATCTTTAGGAGCGGAGACATTTGATGAGACTCGGGGAGGACGAGCGTCCGCGAGATGAGACGAGGCCTCGACGTCTCACCTGAGCTGAGGGATCTTGTCCAAGGAAACCGGCTCGGACCCGAAAACGTCCTCCAGCTCCTGGTGCAGCTTGTCCTGGACGTCCTCCGAGGCGGACAGGAAGTGAAGCGCCCAGATGCACACTGGAAAAAACAACAGTGTGAAGATTGTTTCTGGTGTTTGCGAGTCAATAAAACTGCAGCTGTGTTTGGTTGGTGGACGCTTACAGTTAGCGGTGATGACGCATCCGGCCAGAGTGAAAACCATGCAGTCCTCCATGATCTGAGACACACACAACGCTCTTAAACTCACTGCTTTGTGGGAACTGTGAAGTGTTTTTTTGTGTGTCTTTGTGTCTCACCTGTCGCTCCGTGAGGCTGGACTGAAGCAGAGTGTCCACAAACACCGTCTGCTTCCTTTGGGCTTTTCTCTCCTTGGCCACAGACAGAAGCACAGACTCCATCTCCGACAGAGCTGACGAAAAAAAAAAAAAAAAAGGTGAAGACACTGGATCATATATGCAGCTTAAATAACTCCTCCTCGCTTCCCAGTCATTTTGAAGAGCATCCAGGAATCTACTCGTGCCGGCTGAAGTCTGACGACAGAGGAATCGATACGGATCCGTCCACGCTGTGTCAGTTTACATCCGTCAACACACAGCAGGTTTCAGACTCGCTCACCCTTCTCATATCGTCCTTTCCTGCTGGAGCTTTTCTCCAAGGAGCCGTCCAAGTAGCCTTTTCCAATTTCCGACCAGATCTGGGGATTCAGAACAGATTATTATTAATTAATTCCTCTTTTTTTTTTTACTAAAATTGTTATTTTTAAAGTTTTCTCACCACGTCATGATTCTTGCGGAAGGAAATGACCTCGGCGTCGTCTTTGAAGCGCTCGCCCAGAGCCAGCTGGGTGACCGTCTTCATGGCGAGCCCCAGCATGTGGGCGCACAGCGGCGTGTGCTGAGCCTCCGGGAACGACCTCCACTTTCCCACCAGCTCCTCCACCAGCTGCCAACACCAAACATCAGCGGGTTAGTTTAGAGTTTAGTTGGTGTTAGTGTGTGTTTTTATGAGCGGTGGGCAACCTTGAGCACAAGAGGGAAGTTGTTCTTGAGGGTGTTGTTGATGGCACTCTCATACACTTTCTTCCTGACCACGGTCTCCCCGGCCCCGCCTCCCACGCCCGACTGGTAACCAAGCAACGACTTCAGCATCGTCTCAAAGGAGTCAGCTACAAGCAAAAAGCATCAGAGTCATTGTCAACCTCGACGTGTATGAGTATAATCTTGTTTTCCGGGTTGTCGTGTCCTCACTCGTGTGGTTGGGGTTGATGTGTTGCCGTAGCTGGTTCACGGAGCCCAGACTCACCACCGGACGACCACCGAACCAGAACGAGGCCACGGACCCAAACTCCTGATGCAGACTGACCAGGAACTCGTGCAGACTCCCTCTGTTCACGATGTCCTGCAGGTTTCCGTCCCTGAGGGAGCAGCAGCATATAACAGGACTGGTTTCAGTGTATATGATTTTAAAAAAAAGAAAACATCCTGTGCATGAAGGAAGGAACAACTTACTTCTCATCTGTGGGGTTGAGACCTGGGATACCAGAGGCTCTTCTGGATGACTGAAAACACAATTAGGAAAAATATATAATAAAAGTAATTTGCATTATTTATGCATATAATTGCATTCACATACATGTTTTAAGTGAACAAATTGTGTAAGTCTGTAATAAATGGGATTAGATCACTTTTAAAAAAAGCATTTCACTCAGCTGCATTGAATCTCATTGAAAAACATGTATATTTAACGCTTCCCTGTTTAATAGTAACTACACATATTGTATTTAATAATTTAAGATTAACATATCAGATATTTATATTGGGTAAATTCGGCATACAAAATGTGCACCTAAAAGATCTTATTTTTTAATAATGTGTGCAACATGTGTTTTTATCGTGTTTACTGCTCACCACGACTTCTTATAGTTGTATTTCACTAATTTAAGTTCATTGCTGTTAAGTTAAATCAATGCCGAAATTTTACAAACGTCTTATTAACTTGATATTTATCTTTAATTGCGTTATGCAACACGTCTTATCTTCTGTGTGAGAAAGGAAACTTCAAATAAACCGTTTTATGGATGGGACCCTTGCAGCTAGCTAACTTAAAACTTACCGGGTACAAATACAGAACAGCGGCGACCAAGATGACGACAAACGTGACGGCAAAGATGGCAAAGTCCAGCATGACTACTCGCTTTTATTAGCACTAGTTTTGCTAACTTTTACTCATCGATATTTGGATATTTCCAACAAAACTGATAAGAGCGTTACCACGTCAACACAACCCGCATGATCTGTGCTCGACTGCACATCCTGAGGGGCGACAGCCAGGGGCGACTAATGTAACTCAGAGCGAATCGATGAGCCGGATAGTTCGATGCACTGATTGAAAGTTACTAGTTTTAATGTTAATACTCCACTTTAACTTTTTGTTTATTGTTCACAATTTAGATAATAATGTTAAATTTATTTTTTAAAGGCTGCCATTGTTTATAATTACTTAAAATGAAACATTTTTTTACTCCCCTGCACTTTCAGACTCCTTTCAAGTGTCAAAGAATGGTTTCTGTTCACTTTCTATCATAATTTATACTTTCATTTCTTAGTTTAAACCCCTGTTTGTATCTAATTCCCTTGATTAAATAAAGAAGCAGTTGTTGGGTTTGTTAAAATGTTGTATTTACAAGGAGACAAGCATGTTTCAAAAATACAAAAATAATCTCTAAGACATTCACAGCCTGCAAAAATATGTGCAAAAAGACGACAAAGAGGAGGTGTGCAAAGTAATTTCTCTTCTCAGGCGGCCATTTCTGATTTGTCCTCGGCCTTCGGAGGCTCGATCTCCATGGCCATCAGGTAAACTGAGGAGGAAAGACAAGAAGACGGACGTTTCAGGTGGTGTTTGTGTTCAGATATGTGGACACTGCAGCACACGGTGTCGTCTCTCACCCTGAGTGTAGTCGGTCTCGGGTCTGGTGGCGATGAAAATCCAGGCCAGGCCGACCAGCAGAGCCACCACCAGGTTGACGGTCACCCACGGGTGGAGGATCTGGTGCTCCGACCCCGGAGGCCTAGAGCAGATTTACAAATCAAATCCAGGCTTCACAACGAACCCAGAAGCTTAAACGAGTCTCACCACAGCGTCGCGTTGAAGGATGCGTAGAGGTTGATCCGGTCGCTGGTCATCTGCTGGCTCAGAGAGAGGACCAGCGCTGAGAAATACACTGACACAAACAAAGAGGGTCAACGCAAACCCGGACCAGCTACAGAGCAGTGTTTAACCATCGTGTGGAGGGCGGAGGACTCACAGAAGGAGGCGAGAGCCACCGGATCCAGAGTGATGAACTCCCTCACAGCCACGGAGCCTTTCGCCAGGTTCACCCTGGAAACAAAACTCTACATCCGTGATCTTTCTTTTTTTTTTTTTTTGGAGGTTGTAACAAAACGATAGGAGGAGTTAAAAACCTGTCGAAGGCGGCCACGGTGCTGATGGCCAGCAGCATGTAGAGCAGGGACTGGGAGGGGTAGGCCAGGCTGTGGTACTGCTCCAGGAGGTTGGCCGGGGCGGTGAGGTGCTGCCCGGCCAGCATGTAGACCACCACCACGTTCCACACGGCGTAGCCGGCCAGGAAGCCGTGACAGTACAGGCCGAACATCCTGAAACCCTCGTGCACCCGCAGGGACACGTCTCTGGTCGTCCACATCGGCTGCACGTGCTGGAAGTCGAGGGTGTTTTCCGTCTGCTCGCTGGTTTTCCTCCAGTCCGAGCGCTCGGCCGCCTGGAAACGCTCTGCGGGAGAACAAACGCGTCAGGTTTTAAATCTAAAAGCGTCGACCGCGTCTTTGTTTTTTTTTTCCTCCCGTCACTCACTGTTCCTCTCGACGAAGACCTTCCCGACCGGCTGGCTCTGCCCGTGAGGGGCCGTGAACAGGGAATGCTGGGGGATGGGGGGAGGAGGGGTGTCCGTGATGATGTCGTCCTCTTCGACGTCCAACTCTTCAGGGAGGTGAGACTCAGACACTTTCGACCTCCTGGAAAAAAAAACAACATGATTCTAACGTTATTATCGTTGTGAAAGGAGTGTTTTTCTGTGTTTTCTGACATTTCTTACTTCTTCTTTCTGGGTTTTCTGGCTACTTCCTCTCCATCGGTGGCCTGATCTGCTGTGTCTCCGTTCACCAGGTCGGCTTGGTCGTCTTCGAGGTCTGAGATCACGAGTTCACACGTCTATGAATGTCACTCCGAGACGGAGGGCAGGTCGCGCTGCATGTGCTGGAATGATTTTACCTATAGTGCTGGTTTTCTTTTTCCTCCTCCTCCGCTGTGGAGCTGCTTCGGCCGTGGCTTCGGGCTGAAGATTGTCTCCGACCTCAGACGCCCTTCGGTGGCTCAGACCTCCCATCTCCATCCCCGGATCTGGATCACACATGATAACAAATCCAAACATCATGAAGGTAAATGAGCTTGTTAAGCCTTTAAATTTAGATTGATGAATAAGAGACGAAGGGTCAGATGTGTTTCGTACCGTCCACATCATCGACTCCATTCGTCTCCTTCTTCACCCTCTTCTTCTTCTGTTTCGGTGCAGGAGCATCTACTGCAAAAAAAACAAATAAAATCACTTTAAATCAAGAGCTTCGGTGCAAATACAAAGAGGATCGTTCTTTATCACAAATCCACACTCACCTGTCGTGTCTTGACTTCACGTTTCCATGATCGCAGAAAAGAAAAAGTTAAAGAGAAGAGTTTAGTTTGACTCTTTAGTTTAGTTTGACAGCAGCTGCTAGAAACGACAACGTGTTCCTACCTCGACATGGTGGGAAGCGTTCGCAGGCCTCGCTGAAGACACAGAAGCAGATTTATTTTCATTTTTAACACGTTTCCTGAGAATAAAGCTTTTTAATATCACCAGGAAAACAGTTTTTAGAAGCTAAATACTGAAATTAACATGAGAACTATGAAAAAACAGGGACAATAAGGTGAATAATTATTGACCAACTCATCTTAACATCACGTATTTGTGTGTCCTGCTTAGAATTATATCACAATAATTCCTTATAATATCATTAATGAAGCAGCCTGAAGTTTATTTAAGTGACACCTTTGCTACAAGTTAATACAAATCTACCTAAATAAAACAAAATGTGTGAATTTTAAATCTGATTATACGTCAGGAATGATTGTATTGGAACAATTTTACCTAAAAATGGTAAAACATCTAAGTTTCCTAAACGTTTTTGCTCTTTGATTGACAAACAAAACAACAATTAAAGATAATTTTGTGAAATATCGTCCAAACCGACCGACTAACAAAGACAAATTAACACATCAGACACTAACGAGTTTGTATAATTTGATCAGTTTACATCTTAAACACATAAACAAACAGTTTCACCTCGACATCGAGACGTTCTGATCCACAGAAATGATTTAAACTAAACGTTCAGACAGAATTTGCTCTTTTCAAAGAGCAGATTATACATAAATATTCAGAATCAAACAGACAGCGCTCAACCCTTACCGTCATCTTTCTGGCCATTTCACCCAAGAATCAATAAGAAGTGAGTGAGGCGACACATAACCTGCCGACTGTTAAATCCTCGGCTAAATCGGTGTGGACGTATCTGCCAGGACCGAGGATTAGTCGGGCCAGAGGTCAGACGATTCGAGCCTTCTTTTAAACTCCTCCAGCACTCGTGAGGATTTGTGCGAGTAAAACGTAACGTAATGATGTAACTGGTTTAATGTGTCTGCAGCAGATACAGAGTCAGGCAACTCCTAAAGCATTGTTATAGGTTTTCAATGTGGAAAAATCCTAATTTAAGCTCATTAAATTGAATTGACATTGGTTTTAATGTGTTTTTCAAGGATGCTATGACTAATCTTTTAATTGTTTAACCTCTGCTCATGTTTAAATAATTACATGTAAACCAGAGAAAAGCAGTGATTCTTCAAATTTAAGAAGTAAAAGAAAAAAAAAGGAAAAACATTGACACATATTATTATTTTCCTGATCAATGAATGAGCCCATTTTGTCTATGATTGTCATAAAATAGTAAAGATCATGATTTAAATGTCTGAACAACATTACAAAACTAATTTAAGAAGCTGGAAAAAAAGCAATTTCTTTGGCATTCATCGTTTAACTGAGTAAACAGATGAAATGATTACTAAACAAACTGTAACTAGGTTTTATTTACTAACCTGTGGAAGAGGCGGAAGCTCCCTGGTCCTCATTTTCTGAACATTATCGGAGAAAAAAACAAATAAATTAGTATTAACTCTCCTATGTATTGACATAAAGTCAAAACTAGCTAGCGAGATTACACCAAAATAGAAAAAAAGTCTTTTCTAGCTGAAATAAGTCATATAATAACTGTTTTCTGACCTTCCTAATGACATTTTTAAGAAATATTTGATTGTTTTGTTACGTAAATAACGTTTAAGCTAGCCTTATAAACGGCCGTAATTTATTAAAATACGCACCTTTGAGCCTCCTGTGTCCATACTCGGGAATTTAATATAAAGCTACAACTTTAAAAATGTATAAAGTTGAATTACATGCGGCGGAGAAGCATATTTTAGCAGCTATTATTACTTTTACCGTTATTTGTTTACGCTCTCGGCTGAGAGCCGTTACCCGGAAGTACTTACGAGGAGAATACGCGACTTCCGCCGACTTCACAAAATAAAAGCTCATTCATAAAGGCCGCTGGAATAAAAGCTAAAGATGATCCGAGGTAATATTGGCCAGGCGGTGTATAAATCAGAATTACTTTATTAATTTCACAAATATTGGTACAAACATTAAGATGCCATTGCTTCGGTTGCGCTTTTGATGCAAAGACACAAAAAAAGAACAAAACATCCGTCAAGATTGTTTAAAAAAGAAAAAGAAAAAGATACATTCTAATATGCAAACATCAATTAACCCGTTTTGTTCAAATTAAACCTGCATGTACAGCAGAAAAAGATGTTCCTGGTTGGAGAGTTACTACAGTGATGTGTCTTACTACTAGTCGAAAGCTAAAAACTGACAGTTTCGTCTCATCTCCAGTGATCTGAAGCGACTTGTAGACCTGATCGACGTAGATATTTTGATAGTTTAATGCCCTGCTCCTCTCAAACATGCACTCTTTTGTTTTCTCTCCTCCATCAGGGTTCAGTGGTGGGTCGTATCCAGCTGGCAGGGACCCACTGCGGCTCGTCCTGCGCCTTCCTCACTGCAGTCAGCAGCTGGATGCAGGAGTCCTGCAGCTCGTCATTCACCACCACGTGGTCGAAGAAATGAAGGTAGTGGGACTCGATCTTCCGGGCGGATTCCTCCATCTCCTGGAAGTCTTCATCCTGTCGGACGACGTCAAGGAGTCAGAAATACGTTTCACTGCCAGGAAGTAATACGAACGATAAAAGCTGTTTCCCTACTTTAAACGGCCGGTTGATGTAGTAGTTGGTGATGATGTGCGAGTCCTGTCGGGTCTCTCTGAGGCGCTCCGCGGGCGGAGGCTTCACGTAGATGACGTAGGCCTTCAGCTCGTAGGTCCTCACTGCCTGGATGGCCTGAAGGCAGAAATAAAGCCACAGCTCAGTCCCACATGTGAAAACAAAGTTTTGCTGTGGAGCAGCTGAGGCGGACGTACGTTTGGCTCGATGTCTATGACGCAGATCTTCCCGCTGCTCAAAACTTCCCTCACGGACTCGATGCTGGTGCCGTAAAGGTTCCCTTTATACTCGCCGTACTCCAAAAACCTGCAACGTCCCAGTGGGAAGATTAACTGGGATAAAACACATAAAAACTAACAGAGAGGAGCAGAATATCAACCTGTTGTTATAAACCATGTTGTCGAAGATTTCTCGGCTGGTGAAGAAATACTCTCGGCCCGACTCCTCGTATCCTCTGGGGGCTCTGGTGGTGTCTGGTTAGAAAACAGAAACACAAACTTAGTCTTATGGATAAAGAAGAAACTGAAATGATGTTAAACTTATGCATGTTGAGATAAACACTAGAGATATTGAGAGAATAGAATCCACTACATTTCTGGATATTTACATTAATGAATTCTTACATTTTTTAAAGAAATTACCGAATTATTCCTCTTTTTTATTTTTTAAAATGAAATTTAAACAAAAATCAGTGTTTGATTAAAGTTTCAAGGTATTTTGGCTCATGTGTCTGTCTCTGGTGTGTTGCTATTGTGTTTAGATTTTAGTTTCAGGGTTAGAATTTAGGTAGAAATAGGTGTTGTTTTCATAATTTAGTGTATTGTTGTCCTAATGTTTCTGGAACAACCCTTTAAGACCTGGACATCTGTCTGCAAACACACACAAAAAAAGTTTGCGGTATTTGAATTACCGTAACCTAAAGTGTGGTTGAACACTGGGAAGTTGCGCTTTCTGGGAAAGCGGCCATTACGGTAATTATGACGCACCAGTGTTGTCGGGAAGCCCCCGGAAAAGAGAGTTGTTTGGAGGAATTCGTTGATAAAAGCGAAGTTAATTAAACCCTTGAATTGTCATGAAAATCTTCCAGACAAAAGCACAACATCCCAGTGTTCAGACACATTTTGATAATTGTCAATAGCGCAAACCACAGTGAGTTACGGTAATTAACTAATTAAACTAATATTTAGACGGATCCGTTCAGGCTTTAAATGGTTAAATGAGGTGTAAAATAAAACTAAATACTAGTTTTTAAGGTGCTGTAGGTAAATGTTGGACACGTACGAGGTACAGGTCCCTGGAAAACGTTCGGGTTCATCTCAACCAAGCGCCTCCTGAGTTCATTCACCCCGACTCCAGACGGACCTGAACACAAAAAAAAAACACATTTTATTTTTTTAACTGTGGTTAACGGAGCTGGTGAAACTAAATTTGGATGCTGTACCGGTGAGGGCGATGAGGCGGTGTGCGTCCTGCGGGTGGCGCTGGTAGCGCACCACCTCCTCGTAGGGCCCGATGAGGCCGAGGCCGGGGCCGCCGGAGCAGCTGCTGGGGCAGCGGGCGTGTCCGGAGGCCTGGGGGGTGCTGTGAAACCGGCGCCGGCACAAACGCAGGCTGCGCCTGAAGCCCGCTGATGGAAAAACCGTCACAGAGAGGACGTGAACAACCGGAGGATTAATCACTAAACACTTAAAAAATAAGAGTTTAAGAACGGAGGTCTCACCTAAATACAGGCCTTCAAGGTTACTGCTGAAGTCATCCTCCTCTGGATGCGCGCACACGGACACAACACATGCACGTAAGTGTCTCAAGAACTAAAATATGACTAGAACACACCTAAAAGATCTAGTTTTTCATGCACAAATCTGCAGAACTTACGCAAAAAAAAAAAACGATTTCACCCATTGACTTCCACTAAATATCGTTCATGTTTATATTAAAAGCGTGCACTGCAAAATAAAATATGTTGGCTTCATGTTAATGTGTATTTAAAGAAATTTAAATTTGTGGCGAAAAATTAAAATATATATTAAAAAAAATGTCTAATCAACCAAAGGTTTAGGAATTGCCTGTTGAACTGAAGCTGGATGATGTATATCTGTTTAAAAGTGCTCAAAAAGTATAAAAGCTTCGATATTTGTTTATTAATTAAGCATTTTATCGTTTTCTACCACTAATAATACAAAAACATGCTTTAAAACTCATATTTCAATGACTAGTAATGGTTAGAAAATGGGTCCAAAAATGAGAAATTCAGCTTCTTATTGTTACGATGAAGTTAAAGGTTAAAGAAAATGAAAACATCCTGAGGTTTTCTCACCGTCTCTGAGCTCCTCTGGTCGGATGGACAGCAGGAAAATAAAAAATAAAAAGTTTGTGATGAAGGACAGGACGTGAGGGAGGAGGCTCTGAACTCAGAGACACAACTAAATCAGTAAAGACTTACCTACCAGATTCAAACGCCTCCTCGTCTGCCACGAAAAGAAGAAAGATAAAAAAAAAAACAGCAGCGGAGATTAAACACAAAAGAAGATTAAATGACAAAAAGCGGCGAAGAGCTAAAGATTCACCTGCTTCCACGCACTTCTCATCCAGCGCCATCATGTCTTCCTCTGTGCGCGTGATAATGGAAATAAAAAGTCAGGCGTGGAAAATTAAAAACCTTTAAATAGGAACGTGACGACGCCTCCTCACCTTCTTCTACGGTGCTGACTTCAGAAAGCAGAGGGAGGGATGAGGAAAGGAAGAGTGTGAGTTTTGTGGAGAGGGTTTAAAAGTCTGATTCAGCTTAAAGAGAAGTGGACTCACGGGTCTGGACGCAGGGGTGAGGCTGGTAGGGCTGAGACCACCAGAACTCCCTCTGCTTCCTGTCCGGTCACAAAACACGACACATATTCACTGACTACTAAAAAAAATAAATATATAAAACGAGATGGTGTGTGATGTGTGCGGACCGTTTGAGGAGGGCGGTGGACGGGATGAGGCCGGCACAGGCCGCCTCGCTGGGCAGTTTCTTCGCCTGCCACCAGAGGGCGTCCGTCTGGTCCACGATCTCCAGGATGTCGCCCTTTCTGAAGCTCACGCCGGCGTCGGCGCAGGGGATGGTGGGGTCCTGCTGGGGGCTGTAGTCCGTCATGGCCCGCACGTACATCTAAATCAAACCAGGTTAGCTCATTTATTTATTTTAGCGACAAAAAGACAATTAAAAATGAATAAAATGAATAAAGGAGCCGGGTTTACCATCGTCTGGTTGTGGACCGGCCTCTCTGTGATGGGCACCACTTTGAACATGATGGTTCCCTGAGAGCGAGCTTGCTGCAGGAGGAAACATGGGTTAATTTGCATGTTTACAGCTGATCAAACACTTTAATCACTCTGCAGCCGCACCACGACTTGGATGACTTGCTCAGGCTCCATGCCGTCCACAGGAAACCCGTTCACCTCCATGATCCTGTCCCCTGCATGAAGCAGGCCTAAAAAAAACACACAAACAACAAACAAATACGAGTCTTTAATTGGAGATTTTATCACCTCACGTGCACAGTCTCTGCAAAACAGAGCGTGACGAGAAGGTTAAAGCATGAACGACCTTAAATAACTTTTTAGAGACGAGCTCATCTCTTCACCTCCTGAGACCCAGTTTATTCTGCTGCATTTAAACCCATTGTCCTCATTAGTGGACATGTTAGTCTGCCATCTAGTGGTAGCAAAGGTTAAAACGTTTCTAGTTTGAATGTTTTTTATTTTATTACACACTGGTGACTTTATTATAATATAAATAACGAACTAATCCCAGTGTCCACATGTGAGGACGTTGTTTTTTCTCAAAAACTACTACTTCCTGTTCAACGATGATGCTTAGTTTTTATACGTCTTAGGTCCTACTGATCCCAAATTAAACATGCATATAAAACAGAAGCTCAGGTTTTATAAAGTGGATGAGATCATTTTATTCCGGGTTTGAATCTGGTCTCACCGCTGCGATCGGCCAGCCCTCCGTGAATCACCCGAGCCACGAAGATCTCCCCCGTGATCTCGTTCCTCTTTATAGTCGCCCCCTGAAAGAGAAGGAAGAGGAGAGCTCAGAACAGAGAGAACCAAGTGGAACCGTGCATGAAGTCAAATGATGAGAGATGGAGGGAGGACGTGAACGGAAACGAGACGCAGATGGAAGGAGGACGCGGCTCCAAGGCTCCTGAGATGGAAATGGACGAAAATGCAACCAAAAGAAAAGTCAACTACCGCTGTGTGTGTTTGCAGGTAATTAGACCAAACAGGTCCGGGCGTCGTCGTCTCTTCACGTCTCCTTCTTCTTCTTCCTCTTCTTCTTCTTCTTCTTCTTCTTCTTCTTCTGGTGCGTGTCATCCGTGAGGCCGTTGGTGAGATCGTGTGTGGACGGCTCGTTTTTAGTGTTATCCCGTGGAGATGCACGGCTGGAGGAGGAGGAGGAGGAGGAGGAGGAGGGGATGGAACACATCTTTGGAGACCCGGCGTCTGCAGGCTTCGGGGAGCTTGTCTCCGCCCTGCTGGCCGCCAGCAGCGCCTGCAGCCGCTCCACCACCTCCGCCAGGAGGACCAAAGCCTGCGAGTTGTCCTGCACCGTCTCCGTCATGCGCTCCGTGGCCGCCGCCATCTTCTCCCCGAGGAGCCTCATGTCCCTGGTGCTGCTCTCCATGGAGCTGGCCGCCAGCTGCACCGTCGTCCTCAGCTCGTCCAGGCTCTCCTGCTTGGCCAGCTCCACGGGGGGCACCTCCAGGACCCGGTGGGGCCGCATGGGGCTCGGGGGCGCCGTGCGGACGCAGGGGGTTCGGCCTCGGAGCCTCAGAGACGAGCCGGGGCGGAGGTGGTCGCCGACGCCGGAGCAGCAGGGAGCTGCTCCATCGTCTCCAACAAGAAAACAGACATTATTAATCCATGAACGAGCAGGAGCAGGTGGATGGATGGGTGATGGATGGAGAGAGCCGGTGATGAGGGATGAGGAAACCTCGAAGGCAAACCTGGTCCGTTCTTACCGATCAGGACAGAGCTGTAGACCGAAGGAACGGATCGGTTCAAGCTTCGCTTCCAGAGGAGGTCGGTGGGACAAACTCCACACTGGCTCAGGCACGACTCACAGTTACTCGTGGGGTAAAACCGAGGAGGAGGAGGAGGAGGAGGAGGAGGAGGAGGAGGGTACGTCCGGTGACACAGAGGGAAGCTGCCACACCACGGTGAATCCTCCACCTCCTGCCTCCGACCCCCAGGACCAGGGCTCCGCAGCCTGGAGGCTCCCCCCCGACGGGTGAGACTCCTCAGGGCGTCCCAGTGACTGAGGGTCCCCGATCCGGGAGGGGGGGCGGCGGCGCGAGGCGGCGTGACGACGCTGCGGCGCTCGCAGAGCTGAGAGACAACAGAGTCACTCAGAGGCAGAGGGACACAAGCGATTTCGGTTGGACGTTCAAACACGAGTCGGCTGTTCGGCCCTAAACAGGAGACACAGCAGTGAACCCACCAGAGGCTGTTTGTTCTTGACCAGGCACACGATCCTGGTGGCCTCCTCGTCCTCCGCCGCGTCCTCTGGCATCGGCGGCAGCTCCGGCTCAAAGTCCTTCTGGGCCACGGTGTCGTGAGCTGAGAGCAGAGCCTGGAAAAGGAGGAGGAGGTTTGGGCTCCACGTTGCACAGGTGACGTGTTTTTGTGAATTAGCTGCAGAAATAAAACAGTTTACCTGCAGGTGCGGCTGCCGTAGGAGTCGATACAGCTCTCTGGCGTCTTCAGAGCAGCCTGGTATCGCTCTGATGTCTATCAGCAACTACACACACGCAACTCCTTAAATAAAAGATTCCACGTTTATTAGTATTATTATTAGAATTATAATAAAACCACAAACCTGGAGAGAGAGTCCGGAGGCGTAGTCCAGAGCCGGGGCCGGGGAGTCTCTCTGGTGCCTTTGAAGACACTCGTAAACCTGGAGGTCGAACAGTTTAGGCCAAAGTGAATGAAATGATGTTCAGTCTTGGTCTCTTTCGAAAGACTCTGAAGTTTCAGAATCGCTCTAGTATTGTTGTTGAGGAATGTAAAAATAACAAGTTGTTGTGTTGGTTGAATCCTATCATGACTTTTATCAATGAAACCAGAGGAAAATGACACATTTCATCATTTACTCAAACACAACTCGTGTCCAGAGCTCTGATTGGTTCCATGTATGTTTCAGTCATTGGATTTTCCATTCACAAATTGACATTAAAAAACAAAAAAAGTTGTGGTTGTTTGATTTTCATTTTAAAAATTAAAAATTCAAGGTATTTTTCTTTATCAGAGTCGAGAATGGATAAATAAAACTTTAAAAAAAAAACAGGTAGTTTTTCATTTTCTAATCGCTTCTAAAAACAAAAACATAAATAGTTAAAAGACAGAAACAAAAAAGCGCTTGTTGTTTCAACCGGAAGTTGTCGTTTTCAAAGTAAGAGCACGTATGAGGACGGCGCTGTGTAACAGAAGTTGACGGACATGGATCAGTACGTTGCTTAACGAAACAATAAAAGAGTCTCAGTGAAGAGGACATGACTGCAGAAAAACTAAGCCGCGTATTTCAGGTAAAAACCAAAAAAATAACTACATATAAACAGGGAATAGTTAGCTACTAGCTAACATTACTATGTGAGCAGATATTTCTGCAGATGACAAGCCTTGTTTTGTCAGAAATCACGTCAGAGAAGGTTCCCAAGACATTTTAGAAACCATAGAAAGAAGTCATATATTTGGGCATCTTTCGTGCTTTTAATTTGAAAACGGCAACTTCCTGTTGCAAAAAAACGGGCGCTTAACTGTCTTCTAACGGTTTTAGTTTTAGTTTTTAAAGTTTTGTTTATTCTCCATCGTTGCCATTTTCTAATTTTTGAATTTAAAATGAAAATTGAACATTCATTTTTTGTTTTTTAAATGTCTTTTTATGAACTGAAAACCCAAAACTGGGGTAAATGAGTTCAGACATTTATCTTCATGTGGCCTTAAACTGTTTTACAAAGTCAGTTTTTGTAGTTTTTTTACATTTAGGCCCTACATTTATAGTTGCGTGTTGATTGTTTCCAGACCTTGAGCAGCGACTGAAGCCACGAGGCGTTCAGGAGCCCGTGGAGCACCTCGGCTCCGTCGATGTCCTGGCTCACAGACTTCCTCACCTCCTCGATCACATCGGTGAGGATCTGACGCAGACCTGATTCAGAAGAGACAGGGGCGTGAACAGGAAGCAGAACCACGGCCCGGACATCGAGGTCGAGCGGACACTGACCGTGTTCTCCGAGCTCACAGTACGGGTTCAACACCTGAGCCTCCACCGCCTGCCTCATGGTCGCTGGACCCCCCGACCTTTGACCCCAACCACCTGCTGATGACCGATTACCAGGACGGGACGTGACGGATGATGCCTGCGAAACTCCTCTTCCAGTTAAACCTGCACAAACCTCAGAAGGTTCAATTTAATCAAACATCTTTGCACATTCTACATATAAACTCTACATGATGAGGCCTTCATGCTCATGTTTTCCCAGTAATCTAGCCGTGCATCAGCAGTGGGATCAGGTGAAGTCTCTGCTGCATCCGTGTGAACGGGGTCAGGGTTTTAGTCGCACACTTGACGGCGGCTCGTAAGAGCTCGTAACCGTGGAGTAAACACAGAGATGTGCAGACGTGAATCTGAGAAATAAACGTTTTTATGTCCCAACGTTCTCAAGGTGTTGGAGTTAGAGAAGAGGTTGAACCCTGAGGCCTCCACAAACAAACACACTATCTACTTCCTGCCCTTTTACCTCTAAACGCCTGCAGCCTCGGCGCGTCCTCCAGCCGCGAAGCCGGCGTCCTCCTGCAGGTTTTTCAGCTCCGATGCGAAAGCAGGGAAACGTGAATACGACGGGGGAATATTCCGCGGAGAGAACCGAGGGCGCTCATCGGGCGACAGGAAGAGACGGAAAGAGAAAGAGAGGGATGTAATCTCTCCCGATCCCACTTAATCCCGAGCAAGTGAGCCGCCTGCCTCTGGCCACCAGAAGCCTGGTTGGCTGCCGCAGAGCCGGCAAATCTTCTTAACTCTTTCAGCTGTGAGCGGCACGCAGGAGTCGGGCTGATGAAAACGGGGAAAAAAAAGGAAGGTGTTACTACGAGAGGACGAGACTAATCGGGCCCTGGAGTCGACGGGGAACAAACTTCTCCCCTTCACAGCTGAGAAACCTGGTTATTGGAGCAGAATCCCGATGTGAAAACAGCCCAAAGACGCTGAGATTATGTCTTCGCACGACACAAAAAAGAAGAGAAGTGAACTTTAAATCCAAAGATGAAGATTAAAGATGAAACGAAGGAAAAAAAACATCAAAACTTGAGTCATTAGATTTGGTCAAAACTGCAGCTTTGGTCTCGTCTGAGCAGAATTAATCACGTTTTGTTTAAATTATCATCATTTTTAGTCATTGATAAATCAGCCAGAACATTAGGACCACCTAAAAAAATTGACATATCAGGCGGAAAGTGAACAGTTTGTCCTGAAAGTTGATGTTAGAAGCTGGAAAAACGTTCAAGTGGATGAACATGAGAGACACGTTAGTGGTTTTAATGTTATGGCTGATTGTTTTTTTGTTGTTTTTTTTTAAGTACGGTGTAAAAATGTAAAGAAATTAAATATTTGTCTTGAAAAAAGTGACAGAAAAAAAGAACTTTTAAACTATTTAACCATCAAATCCGTTTATTGCCCTTTGTGTTTATTTAAAAAGGTACAACAAGTCAGCGAGTTAAAACTCCACCGTTTATCTTTATACACATCTGATGCAGCAGCAGCAGCTCGAGGTACAGTCAGTCACAGAGATTAAAACACGAACCCGACACGAGTTAATGCACAAACATCACAATCAGTTCTGCGAGTCAGTTCCAAGTCGGGTTTCAGGGTAAAATTCAAGGCAGAGATTCTCGTCAGCGACACGTTAAGTCGAAGCCCGAAGGGTTTGTGAGTGATTGCGTTAATAATCTGTCAGTTTCCTTCACATTTTTACTGTTTGTTTTTGGAGCAATTTTCTTGTGAAATCGTTCCAATCAAACGTTCTGCAGGTGAAAACAGCTGTGATGCAAAAAAATAAAAAACAAAACAACAAAAAACAGAAGAGGCATTAAAAAAAAAAAAAGAATCCGCTATTAAGCTCTTTTATTATTGTCCGACAGTTTAAAAAAAGAACAGTATTAACAGATGGAGCTTTGAGCCACATCCAATTTATAACCTTTGCATCGAGCTGAATTCATGTCTGCAGACACAAAAAAAAAAAAAAAAGATTTTATTCAAATTTGACCTTTAGCATTGGTTATTTTTTTGCAGTAAAATGAAAAAAAAAAAAGGTCTGTTTCGTGCATCCAGCGGATCAAACGTCCATCCTCCTTACGCAAGGTGACGTTTTAGGGAGGAAATTAAAAGAAAATCCTTCGGTTTTTATGAAAAACTGACAGAAGTTTGTAGATGCGGGACTAGAATAATGTGTTTTAACACTTCTCCCTGCAGGTAATCCTTCCTGTGAATCTGAAAAGCAGCTTGGTTTTAGATTTTGGAAAACATGAGACTCAAATATTAACAGTTTTAAGAACGACAGAAACAAAAACTACAGCTGACACAAAAGGAAATAAGTCTTCCTACGCAGCAGGTGGCAGTATTCTGAATTCTTCATTGGGAAAAGGGGGAAACAGGAACCGTTGTATAGACAAAAAAAAAAAAAAATACTCTTGTGCTTCAACTGAACCGGTGCAAACGTTGTGTTTCCTTTCTATCCGGGCGTCTTTGAGTTAAAAAGAATAAACATTTCTTCATTTGGACGTTCGATAACACTGTCAGGATGTGCTATTCTAACTCTTCAACATGTAGAGTTATATCCAGGTCAGTTTACATTTACATGCTGTGCAGCTCGTTTTTTTTTTTTTTTTTTTTTTTACATATATATATAAATACATGTTTTCTTCTGCTGCCCAGATGAAGTACTACCATGTGTTCCCTGCAGGAGGCAGCGATGAGCCCGTTACGATTTGAAGCGTGAGGTGAATTTCAAACCGTTTTTTTTTTAACCAGCAAAAATAATACGTCAGTGAGGAAGAAACCGGAGTTTTCACGATGAGGGAAGAGAAGTTTCTGTTTGTCTTATTCCATTAAAACGTCGTCCTGGACTCAGTGAGGAGGCTCATCGCATTCACACGTGTGTCGCCTCCGTGATGAAAAGAGCAAAACCGTTTTGTCTGCAGCCTTTTTCACAGCGTCAACTTCCCGATGCTGTGACCGGAGGTTTGGGGCGAAACCAGAGACTCAGACGAGGAGATGTTTAAGTGATCTTCTCGTGTTGGATCTGGTAGTAGCAGGCCTGGAAGAAGGAAACACTAATGACTTAAAGTGTCCGTGAACTCGTACCGAGGTTGTGTTTATGTGAGCGTGGTGTTGTGATGCTCTGATGTTTTGATGTTATGATAAAATGTTGTGTTGTATTTTGATTGTTTTTTTTTTTTTTTTTTTTAATTATACAGTAAGTGTTGTTTATGTATCTGTATTATATTGTACATGTGTTGTATGCTTATTGCCTTTTTTACATCAAGGCCAGGGGACTACAGATGAAAACTAGCCTTCTGGCTAATTCTGGCTTTTTTAACCATGGGTAATCATGTGTTCTATGAAATTGCACTGTCCCTTTCTTAAATAAACAGTAAACAGTGTTACCTTGAGGGTGGTGAACATGATCCCATGCTCTCCGTGTTGGACGCAGGGGTCCATGAGGTCCTCGATGAGACTCACCTCCGAGCCGAGGTTCCTGATCCTGAAAAGGGAAAAGCAAAATATTTGTGAGCAGATCTGTTTAAATGTTGCGTTGGCTTCCGCGTGGGTTTGCAGCGCTGACCGAGCTCTTAGCACGACGTAGAGGAAGACGGGGAAGAGGTCGTCCATGGACCACAGGAAGTCCTGCTTCAGCAGCGACTGCACCTGCTGCGTGATCTCCTCGAAGGTGAGCTGGATCACCTGCAGCTTGTCCGAGGGGGTGAACGTCGTGCTGCGAGAGATGAAAAAAAAAGAAAAAATGAAATAAACCTGGGGTGAGAAGGTGTTTTTCCGCAGCTGTGCATGCTATGCTAGCTTTAAAGCTCCACCTGATCTGCTGGAGGGTTTCCACTGCAGAGGCAAAGCAGGCGTCTTTGGTGCTGGGCATCACCTGCTGCTTCTCCCCCAACGAGGCCGGGATGGAAATGGGCCAGAACCTTCTGGAAACGCCACAAAAACAAAAAAAAAAAAAAAAAGATTAGCTCAGCGTTAGCTTTGTCGTGTTCGTTTACGGCGCACGACCTACTGCTGGACGCCGAGGAAGGCGAGCAAGGCGAGGTCGGTCTGCTTGTTGAGGCGGAGGACGCACTCCCAGTACACGTCGTCCTCCTTCTCCTTGTCCAGAGCGTAGAGGGTGAAGAGCGGCGGGTAGAGACGAGGCAGCAGGACGGGAAGTAGCAGAGCCGAGCTGCTCACCACACGGCTGGTTAAAACAAACAATAAGAAAGTTTAGGCAAAAAAAACAAAACAAAAACCAACCATTTTATATCTATAATTCGTTAGTGTGTACCCAGGTTTCGGTGAATCCGGTGGGGCTTCGCCCTCTGAGCTCGGCTCCTTCCCGTCCTGGAGGCTGGAGGACGGTTCTGGTATTAGGCCGCCCTCTTCTGGAAGGTCCGGGAACAGAAATCTGAGAGAGAGAGAAACAAATTACAGTACCTCCAGGGCTTATTTGTTTCTTTTTCCTTCGTGCAGTTTGCGCTACCTGACGATCTGGAAGATGCGGTTGAGGTAAGACTTGATCTCGTTGACCGCCTGAGGCAGGAGGCGGCGGTTGGCTCCCACGCCCACGTAGGTCATCCTGTACACGGCCACCAGGGTCTCCACCAGCCGGCCCAGCGGGTGGAGGGTGGTGTCGCACGCCTGCAGGGTGGAAAATACATTTTTATTAACGTTAATAATTAAGGGAAATACTCATTAACCCTCCGGAGTCGAGGGACGATTTAAGACGATGCAGCGTCACTGAATCTCGGTTTCAGCTTTTATTAAAAACCAGTTTTATATTGTGTTGATAAGTACAACTAGACTTATAATAAATAATTTATGCCACACTTGAACGGTGAACAGGGAAACACTAGCAAGCAGAGGTCGCTAGTCAGCTTCAAACCACCACCTTTCCCCTTTTCCTATTGGTGGAAAAATGCATCCCATCAGCCAATCAGGAAATGGCGTGTCAACGGTTGCTAAGGAAGAGTTGTTGGAGTGACTGCTTTACTGCATTTTAATGGAAATAGTTATAAATAGCTTTGTTGTTTGCTAAATTCATTCACACACTTTTGAACTTTTGAATTTTACACCTTATATTTACATTTTAAGTTATAAAAATGGTTCGTTAAACACGTTCCCTACTCAGATTTTCTGGTTTTAGTCTGGTTTTAGGTCCCCTGTGTTAATAAAACCAAAAACAAGGCAACAATGGAAACCATTTTTAAGATGAAATACTAATTTAAAACCAAAAGTAGTCGATTATACTCTGGACTCTAGAGGGTTAATATCTATAAGTAGTAAACTTCAGGGCACCAGCCTGTCACCAGGGACCAAGAATCAAATTAACTAATAAAGATAAAGAGTCTTGAGCGCTGCCTTTTTCCCCTCTGAAAGAAACGAGTTAATGAAGTAACCTGCTCACCTGGATGAGGTAGAGGCGGATGCTGTTGTACCTCTCCATGCTGACGAGCCCTTCGTGTTGAGGGATGACCTCCAGACTCTCCAGCGTCCGGCTGTGACTCCGAGACAACATCTCCGGACTTCGACACACAAACACATTGTATATAACGTCATTTATTTTATGTTATGTTGCTCACTTAGCGGGAAAGCGTCCCACCTGTCGTGGATGTGCTGCCGGGTGGTGGTGAGGGCCACGGCGATGTTCTCCCACGCCCTCGAGTTGTCTCCTCGGCCCGGAGCGTCGCAGCCCAGCTGGCTCCAACACTCCTCGAACACCTCCTGCCACTTGTCCTCGGCGCTCACGCACAGACGGCCCAGCTTCCTGCACAGGACTCACAAAAGTCAGACAAACCTGGACCCGGACGAGGCTTTTTTTTGTTTGTTTTTTTTTGACCGATGACCTTACACGGCTCGCGTCTTCTCCTTGTCGCTATCGAACAGGTGCGGTTTGAAGTAGGAGCCGGTGACTTTGAGGCCGGAGCCCCACTCGCCGCTAAAGGAGCCCTCCAGGTAGTCGCCGTTGGCCATGGTCAGCACGCCCTAACACAGGTTTAAATATATATATATATATATATATAAGCATCTGAGCTTCCTTTAATTCTTTAATTAAAAACATAAAATGAAAATGGAGTCACCTTTCCGCTGAGGGTCCAGTCGTCGGAGAACTCGCCTTCATACGTGGTGTCGTCCTCGGACACAAGGATCCCAGTCCCCTTGAAGAAAAAAACGAAAACAAACAACTCAGTCACGTCTTTTTAATTTCCTCTCCTGCAAATATGTATCTGATTAACGGAGATTCATTCGTCGCACTGTGTTTTGATTCAATGAACTCATGCTGCCCCATCATGAGTCGAGAAAAAAAACAACATTTTATAAAATTATAGAGAAAATATCTAAGAGTTCAGTTTGGGTCAAAGATTTGTCAGAGAAGCGTTTGTTTGGATCTTGTTTTCTTTAAGGTAAGATTAAGATCTTTGATTAGTAGTAGGACCTCGAAAAAATAAGCATCATCTTTGAACTGGAAGTAGTTTTTGAAATTTATTTCACTGTATATTACAATTTCGAACAGGAAACAATGAAATCCCAACGTCCTCAAACGTGTACGTGTGAATTCGTTATATTTTCATGTCACATCAAACTAGAAAAGTTTAATAAGCATAAATAAACAAGTGCATTGACCCTTCACTACCAGTACATGGCAGATAAAAGTGTCTCAACCTAAAACGTGACGTCCCCATATGAGGACGCCGGGTCTCAGGAGGTTAAAATCAAGCTGGAAACTGTTTATATTTATTTAAACTGGGAAACAGAGGTTTTTGTTTATTGCCCGTGCAGCTTTGAGCTCCTCATTTCCTTAAAGACGAAGCACGTTGTGCACATTGTCCTTTTTGTCGCTCACCGTCATCTTATTGTCTTTAAATGCTCCCTCGTAGTAGAGTCCGAACTGGGTGACGACCACCCCGGTCCCCTGCCTCAGATGCTCCTGCCACATGCCCATGTACTTTTCACCTCTGCGAACAAAAAGCCGCGTTATCTCGCGTTCTTAAAAAAAACTCCCGGTGCATTCCCTTCCCGGGTAAAAGGAGCGTACTTGGTGATGTCGTCGAAGACCCCGTAGCCCGTCTTCTTGTCCTGCAGCCACTGGCCGATGAAGACGCTCGGGGAGGACGTGTTGAGCTTGCCGGTGCGCAGCATGCCGTGGCCATGGCGCATGCCGTCCTGGAAGGACCCGTCGTAAACCTCGCCGCTGGCGTACCTGCAGCCAGAGGGCGGGACGGGCGTTAGCTCACGGCTCAGCTTTTAAAGGACATGTGTGGTAAAATAAATCCAGACGGACCTGTACGTCCCCAGTCCGTGCATCTTCCCGTCCTTCCACTGCCCCTGATACTGATCGTTCTTGCTGAGCGTCTTGTTCGGAGCCACAAACTCCCCGAAGCTGCACATTAAACCAACATTAATACACAATGTTTAATTAATACATAATTAAGCTGAAGACACCACTGAAGACGAACCAGGGACTCACCCGTCCTCCAGGCCGTTCTTGAACGTCCCCGTGTAGATTCTCCCGTCGGGCCATTTTAAAACTCCGCTAACAAACGATGGAAATCACTCGAGTTAGAAATGTTTGAATTAATAATAAATACTAGACAGAGGTGCAGCGTCCAACCTGCCGTTGGGTTTCCCTGAGAGCCAGTGACCCTCGTACGTGGCCTCCTTCAGGCGCCCGTCCTTGTAGAAGGTGTAGGACGCCGTCCTGGAGGACGGGGGCTCCAGCTTCTGTCCGGCTCCACTCAGAGCCTGGTCCACCGCCTGGTTGATGGAGCGAAGCCACTTCGCCTGAGAAGGAATAAACTCTGAGTCCCTCTGAACGCAACATTTGCAGAATCGAACGTGAACGAATAATTAAACATGTAATAAAATAAAGATTAAAAATAAAAAAACAACAACAAGTTTGTCCTTTGCATGTTAAAAAAGGAGTGGGAGGAAGTCCAGACTAGTCGAGTCTAGAGTCATCAATAATTAACCCACTTCAAAAGAATAACAATAAATAAAATAAACCAACTACTAATACTATAATAAAACAAACAGGCATCAAGAGAAGAATAAATAAATAAATAAAAACCCTTCGACCCTAGTGAGGATAAATAAATAGATAAATAAACAAATAGAAGATGAGCATAAATAAATAAATAAAATAAATAAATGAATAAATCAGAGGAAGATGAGAAATAATGAAAGAAAGAAATTGGTAGAAGATGAGAATAAATAAAATAAATAAATAAATTAATTAAAACGTCATCCTAGTGAGGATAAGTGGAAGAAGATAAGAATAAATAAATAAATAAATCAGAAGAAGATGAGAACGAATAAATAAATAAATAAAACTCCCCTCAACCCTAGTGAGGATAACCTGTAAAAGATGAGATGACAATAAATAAATAAAATAAATAAATGAATAAATCTGAGGAAGATGAGAAATAATGAAAGAAAGAAATTGGTAGAAGATGAGAATAAATAAAATAAAATAAATAAATAAAAACGTGATCTTAGTGAGAATAAGCGGTAGAAGATGAGAATAAATAAAATAAATAAATAAATAAAACTCCCCCCAAAACACTAGTGAGGATAACCAGTAAAAGATGAGATGATAATAAATAAATAAATAAATAATTAAATAAATGTCAACCACAATCAGTTTTAATCAGTCTCATCTTTGTGCATTTTTTTAAAACCCTGTTTTTCTTCTTTTTCTTAACCTGCTCCATGTTTCAGTTCCACGTCTTTACACCATGAACCCGACACACAAACTCTTCTCCTCGTTGTTCTCACTTTTACATCCTCAAAATAAAAAAAACTTGAGAAACAGTTTCACCTTCTCTGTGGAGGACGAGGCCAGAAGAGTGAACGTCTCCTCTGGAGCGATCACCTTTAACCCGTATCTACACAAAGACGAACACAATCACACAAAACCAAAGAACTTTAAATGACCTGCTGGTTCAGATTAAATCTAATTAAGAATAAATAAATGATGAATAAACTCACAGTCCTGCAGACTCTTCCTCTGGGAGGGGCTCCACCCACAGCGTTGCCACGGGGAAGATGTGATGAGTGGAGAACTGGAGGAGAGAAAGAGTGAGAGAGAGTGTGTTTATTAAAAGAGTGATAACGTGTTTAAAGCTTTTAATGATCAGCCTGAGTTCATTTAAAAATAAACGTGTTTCATTTCCTCCTCTCAGCCTCAGTCTCCTGGTTCTGTTACAGAGAAACAACGAGCAACGAGGGAGGAGGGAGGAGGGAGGAGGGAGGAGGGAGACTACAGGACGGTGCAGACTAGAGAGGATGGAGGGAGGATGGAGGGAGGAGACAAACAGGGAGGAAGAGCAGGACGGGGGGAGGAGGGGGGAGGGGGGAGGAAGCTGCTGAGGAGAAGTGAAACTAAAACTGTTTATTTGAAACAGTGAAAATCACTTTAAAATGTGACTGAATGTTTATTTATTTATTTATTTATCTGATGTTTTAATGTTAATTTAAATTTACAAAATGAAAAGTCAGTTAGAGTCAGCTCCTCCTCACAGGGAACCTCCTACAGAGCAGGCAGAAAGGAGGAGGGGGAGGAGGAATAATAAGGAGGAAGAGGAGGAAGAAGAGGAGGAATAATAAGGAAGAAGAGAAGGAGGAGGAAGAAGAGGAAGAATAAGAAGGAGGAAGAGGAGGAGGAGGAAGAAGAGGAAGAATAAGAAGGAGGAAGAGGAGGAGGTGGAGGAGAAAGAATAAGGAGGAGGAAGAGGAGGAGGAAGAGGAGGTGGAAGAAGAATAAGAATAAGGAGGAAGAGGAGGAAGAATAAGGAGGAAGAGGAGGAAGAAGAATAAGAAGGAGGAGGAAGAGGAGGAAGAAGAGGAGGAATAATAAGGAGGAGGAGGAGGAGGAACAATAAGAAGGAGGAGGAGGAGGTGGAAGAAGAATAAGAATAAGGAGGAAGAGGAGGAAGAAGAGGAGGAATAATAAGGAGGAAGAGAAGGAGGAGGAAGAAGAGGAAGAATAAGAAGGAGGAGGAGGAATAATAAGGAGGAGGAAGAGGAGGAGGAGGAGGAAGAGGAGGAGGAGGAGGAAGAGGACGAGGAGGAAGAGGAGGAGGTGGAAGAATAATAAGAATAAGGAGGAAGAGGAGGAAGAAGAATAAGGAGGAGGAAGAGGAGGAGGTGGAGGAGGAAGAATAAGGAGGAGGAAGAGGAGGTGGAAGAAGAATAAGAATAAGGAGGAAGAGGAGGAAGAAGAGGAGGAATAATAAGGAGGAAGAGAAGGAGGAGGAAGAAGAGGAAGAATAAGAAGGAGGAGGAGGAATAATAAGGAGGAGGAAGAGGAGGAGGAGGAGGAAGAGGAGGAGGAGGAGGAAGAGGACGAGGAGGAAGAGGAGGAGGAGGAAGAATAATAAGAATAAGGAGGAAGAGGAGGAAGAAGAATAAGGAGGAGGAAGAGGAGGAGGTGGAGGAGAAAGAATAAGGAGGAGGAAGAGGAGGTGGAAGAAGAATAAGAATAAGGAGGAAGAGGAGGAAGCATAAGGAGGAAGAGGAGGAAGAAGAATAAGAAGGAGGAGTAAGAGGAGGAAGAAGAGGAGGAATAATAAGGAGTAAGAGGAGGAAGAAGAATAATAAGGAGGAGGAGGAGGAAGAAGAGGAAGGTGGCGATGAAGCTAATGAGGGAGGAGACCAGAGGTGGTGGTGGTGGTGGGGGGCAGGATTATATATGTGTGGGCGGGGTAATGGTTGGGGGGGGGGTTATATATATATATATATATAAATATGTGAGGGGGGGGGGGTTCTGTGCTGAGATGTGCCACCAGCCTCATACTTACTAGGTTCTTACAAGGCGCCACGCCCTGACAGCACGGAGGAAACAACACAAACGCTTGAAACACACCAGGTTACACCCTCTGAAACATGGCCGCCTCTTTTTTAAAGTGTGTGTCTGTGTGTGTGAGGCTCTGACCTGAGCGTGGACCAGGGCGTCGTTGAACAGGATGAACCAGTTGACGGAGAACCTCCCGGCGTTCTGCAGCGTCAGAGCTTTGTTGCTGCTCTCACAGATGAGGCGGCGGTGAGGTTTCCTCAGAGAGTCCTGGCCACGAACAAGGAGCCCGTTCACTGACTGACTGACGCTGGTGTGACGCCCACCGCTCCAGGAATTAAAACAAAAAAAAAAAAAAAGGACTTACCGTCATCTTCCCGGGGAAGCTCTTCCAGAAGTGGAAGCTGTACTCGGCCTCTTTCCTCTTCCTCTTCAGCTGGAGGTCCAACGACTCGAACTTGGAGCAGCCGTCGTGAAGCTTCTGGTAGTCGCTGGAGCTCTGAACACAAAAAAATCACATTAAATATGTTAAACTTGTACTAGTTCTATATATAAAATGAATAAAATAATAATAATAATATTATTAAATATATAATAATAAAAAATGTCTAATCAACCAAAGACTGATGCAGTACCTCCTCAGATCCACTAGGGGTCGTGGACTCTACCTGTTCAAGATGCTATAATATTAAACTAAATTTATAAGTTACACAAATTGTAAATAAAACTCATTAAAAACTATTAAATCTCTCTTTAAGAAGGCAGTTCGTCTTTATATTCTCGTCATTTTAATGGCGAATTAATAAAGAAAAAAGGCTTAATTCCCAGAAACTCCTCAGAAACTGTGACTTACTTTTTTTTTAAATTAAATAAATGTCAAACATTGGTAAAAATGAACCCTGCTGTTGCACATATTTATACATAAAATGTATAAAAATTGTCTAATCAACCAAAGATTTTGGGACCCTACCTGCAGTACCTCCACCGACCCCTAGGGTCTATTGTATGATTTGTAGCTGTGAGGTCATAAAGTCTTCTCTGTGTTGTTCAAGTACCACTGAAAATTAGCATTTGTGCTAATGCTAATGCACCAATGTTGATTAAAAGCTACAGAAGTGGAGATTTTTTAGGCTCATTTTAAAGTTTAACATTGTAAAATCATGGATATTTTTTTATTGGAAACCACCATGAACCGAAACCAGATCTACTCAAATCCTTCAGAACATCTCATATAATCATATCGACATAATAAAAATATAAAACATAACAAATAATAGAAGACGACCCTTTTCTACCCACCACTTCGAAGCAGGTTGACAGCTTCAGCAGCACTCGGTCGTATTCGTGAATGTGGCGCGTCGGGAGGTAGAAGAGCGCCGCCAGCAGGTCGGCCATGGGGGGGTTCTCCTCGCTGCACTCCGTCAGCTTCTGGAGCAGCTCGGGACTTTTCCCGAAGAAGTCGCTGCGAGAAAATAATCGGTTTAAAGCAGAGGAACATTTCATAGAAGAATTTGTGCCCAAATTGTACTTATTTGTTTTGTAATGGAAAATTAATTAACATAAAGTTTTAGGTTTGTGGCTGCGTCTTATTCTGCTTCATTTAGACCCGTTGTCCTCATAAGTGGACGCTTTAGTCGGCCCTCTAGTGGTAGCAAAGGGTCAATACATTCATTCATTCTACAGCCAATTCACGGGACAAATATGGACAAAATCTCATCAGATTTTATGGTTGAAATTCGGTTATTTATGCTTTTAAACGTTTCTAGTTCGATACGACGCGCAAATTTAACGAATTCTATCGATAACTAGCCTCAACGTTGCTAATTAGCATTTTGGCGAATTATTGGCGTTCGAGTTGCAGAAGTCGGAAAACAAGATGGCTGCGACAATGAAAGCTCTTCCCTTTATATTTACATTTTTTGAGTAACGTAAGTTTTTATACTTAATATTCAAGAAATATTAAAAATGCAAGATAAATCTTTGTGTCTCAGGAAGTTAGACTTTTACCTAATTCACTAATATGGATAAAATATGGAGTTCGTTAGTGGGTGTGTACTCACAGGGAGGGTTTGGTGAGGGTCTGGAAGCCCCCCATCACGTGGAAGTTACAGACAGCGCTGCAGTAACTAAAAAAAAAAGACGAGTGTTAGGACGGAGCGAGACAGGAACGGGAGCTTTCACCCGTGAATGAAAACACACTTGTGGTAGGAGTCCAGGAAGATGCTGGTGTGGTCGAGGATGAGCAGGTTCTTGACCTCGCGGCCCCGGCGCAGGCTGGCGGTGAGGCTGGCGGCGTGCTGCCCGGTCAGGTGACACAGGAGGCTGAAGCGTCCCGCCAGCACCTGGAGGAGGTCGAGGAGCACCGGGCCCAGCGTGGAGCTCAGAGACTCTGGAGAGAAAAGGGATTAAGAGTGAAATAAAGCAAAAGGAGCTGAATTTAAAAGCTCCTCTGTTCCGTGCTCCCACCGTGCTCCAGCAGGGGGCGTATGATCTGAGCCTTGACGTTGCTCAGCTTGCAGTAGAGCTTCCGCTCGGCCGACGCCAGCTCGTGGAGGCTGGCGATGAAGCCCATGACGTTCCTGTCGGAGAGCGCCACGCAGCGCCGGCCGCCGGCGAACACGCTGCTCACGTAGCCCAGCTGAGAAATAAATGAAACGAATAAAAACAGGCGCCGACGACACGTGCGGGAAACCTCCTCCTCCAAAGCGAAAGTGAAGCTCTTACGTTCATGCAGAAGGGCAGAAGAACAGGCTGCTGGGTGTAGCCTCCTCCTTTCCCCTCCTCCTCCTCCTCTCCGTCGTCCCCCTTGCCGCTGCTCCTCCCCCCCTCCTCCTTCTCCTCCTCCCCCTCCCTAACCTGCATCCCGCTGTAGTAAATGATGGGCTGGATGCAGTCGCCGTCCGCTAACAGGACCGTGTGCCTCTCTCCGGCGCTCACGTCCCAAACCCGGATCCCCTCCGACAGCTGGATGAGGAGGAAATTAAAAACATTATAGTGTTTTTATGTGTTTGAGTGTGAAGCTGGGGAGGGAGGGAAGAGGGGGGGGTCCTCACCTTGGCGAGGCGGGGGACGGTGCTGGGTGACTCCATGTGTCCGAGCTGCCCCGAGCTGTTACTGCCCCACGAGAACACCTGGAGAGTGCAGCGGTTTTTCGTTTTGTCAGGTTAGATTAAATCACAACTAGTTTTATCAGGGGGGCCCCTGTATTATGAGAGTTACGGTAGTGTAGTTTCTGATTCACAAGGGGATTAAGGTCACAGATGATTTTATTACAATAATTGCAAACGTCTGACTGACCTGAGACTGAGCGGTGAGAGCGAGGGAGTGATGAGCGCCCGCCGCCACCCGCACCACCTCCTTATTGTTCAGACTCTTGATGCAAAGCGGCTGCAGCCTAAAAGAATAAAAACTGTAAGAAAGAAGAAAAAGAAACAACACTATAATATATGAATCCCTGAGCCGTGTCCTACCTGGCCAGGTTGTCCCCGTGTCCCAGCTGTCCCTGCTCGCCGTGGCCCCAGCTCCACACCTCCGTCTGCAGGGTGGGCAGCACCTCCTGCGCCTCGGGCACGGCTCCCCCCAGCGGGGTGAGGGCGACGGCGCGCATCCGGGGGCGGCCGGCCTTCCTCAGCAGCCGCGGGGACACTACGAGGAAGGAGGAAGGGAGCGCGGACTTTTAAACGTGTTTAACGAGATATTTGTTTGTTTTTTTGAGGAGGTTAGGGAAGCATGCCTGCACAGAGACGGCAGCCGTTATAACACACAGCAAACACATGACGAAGAGAAACCTGCAGGCGGCAAAAAAAACAAACAGTGACACCGACTTCCTGGAGGTCTGATCCTAAAATAAAACCGTTTCCAGTCTGTCTGGATGTGCAGGTTTTGGCTTTTTAAATCCGACTTAGACAAGTAAGACGACAGTTTTTTTTAAATCACACTTAAAACCATTGTTCTAAACCAGGTAAAGAGAGTTTAAGCGTGTCTCTTTTCTCTGATTTGAAAAACAAAATCATGCAACAAAGCCGTGCACACAAGCTCGGTCGCACGGGCGCACGCGGAGGTGCACTGGGCGTACTTACGCAGCAGGGCATAGGAGGAGGATAAGAGGTGAACAGCGTATCTACCCTGTGAGAGGAGTCCTGGCAGAGAGAGGCGGCGCCGCAGACCCTCGGCCTCCTCCTCGCGGATGTCCCCCGTGCTGGAGCTCTTCCTCCCCTGCATGGACTCCTCCTGCCGGACGCGCTCCGCGGTGTTGTCGCCCGCCGGGAGCCTGGAGGCTCCGGAGGGCAGGTAGAAGTTCATCATCTTCTTGAGGGACAGGGCCTCGTAGGTGGAGGCGACCCGCTCCCCGACGGCGGAGGCGCAGGACGACACCAGGTTGTTGAGGGCCGACGTGGGGGCGGAGGAGGAGGAGGAGGAGGAAGGCTGGAAAACGATTTAGCATCAAAAATCAACCTTTGAGTGGTTCAACAGCTGGTTTCGCTGCACAAGCATTTAAACGTTCTCACCAGCAGAGCGTGTAACCCTCCTCCCGTCGTCTTAGCTTCCGCCTGCGTGTTGTCTGACAGTTTCCTCAGGTAGTCTTTAACCGCCTGCTCGTCGGGGTAAGGTGAACTCTTGGCGCCGCTCCCGCCTTTAGACTGAGGCGGTAGCTCCCCGTTAGCCAGCGACGCCTCCCCCCTCTCAGAGTCCTGAGGGTTGGACGGGTGAGAGGTGGAGTCGGGTCTTTCTTCAGGCGCAGCGGAGGAGCTGAAGGTGGAGGTGTAAGACGGGAGCACCGGCTCCGACGGCGACGTTTTGAGCCCTGGCGTCGGGGCGGGCGCCTCCAGCCGGCTCTCGTCCTCCGTCAGCTCCACCCCCACCGGGCAGTAGTGGCTGTCGGAGATGATGACGTGGTCCTCTTTGTCCGTCATGGTGTAGAGCAGCTGGTTGCACTGGCCGCACTTGTCCACCGGCGGGCGCTGCACGTCCTGGGGCCCCAGGCGGCGCACCAGAGCCAAGCTGTGCGAAGCGCCGCACGCCACCTGCAGCACGTGTCTCCCGGCCAAGTGTTCGACCTTCTGCGGCTTCCAGACGGGAAAGGACGCGGCGCTGAGGCCCAGCTGGCAGCCGCTGCCCCAGGCCCAGACCTCCCTCTGGGCCGCCAGCGCCAGCGTGTGCTTCTCCCCGCAGGCCAGCTCCAGGACCGGCACCGTCTGCGGGGGCCTGGCGTCGGCGTCCAGCACGGCCACCGGCGTCGGGTTGGGGACGGTGCTGAGGCCGGAGAGGCCGCACTGTCCGGAGCCGTTGTCCCCCCACATGTGGACGCCCCCGTCCTCCGTCACCGCTCCGCTGTGGAAGCTCCCGGCCGCCACCGACACCACCCTCTGCCCGCCGAGCGCGCTCTCCAGGCTCGGCCTCGCCAGCTCCGCTGCCTGACTCTGTTTCCACGGCAACTCCCCGAAACTGTACACCTGTCCTCCTGGAGTGAAGAAAACACACCTTTAGTTTCTTGTCATCTCTTGGTGCAGCAAAAGCAATAAAAGTAGTGTCACCTTCCAGCAGGAGAACGCCGTGCCGCGTACCCAGAGCCACCTGGAGGACGGGCCGGGGTAAGAGCAGCCTCTCGGGGGTGATGCCGTACGAGTAGCCCCTCCAGGTGTGGAGCAGGCCTCGCTCCCCGCCGCCATCCCCAGAGCTGGTGGGAGATAACAACACTTTAGAAACGGACACCGAATGCGGTTTTCTCCCTCTGCCCCACGAGACTGGCTCAAAAGCAGAAGGAAGAAGAAGAAACTTGAGTCAGATGAGACAGATCTGAGGCGTGTGGGCGGCTGACAAAGCACAAACAAGTGGTCAAACGCGTCAACGCGTCCTCCACATTTTTGGCCGGAGCTGCTGTTTTCACTCCTCCTGTGCAGGCAGGAATTAAAAGCTGAACAAAGAGATGTTTTTGTGGGTGAAAGCAGAAGTGAGCACAGCTCCGTCCGTAGGCGCTGTCACATGGTGATCAGCCAGAATAATCCCCTTTGAGTTAGACCTACCTCTTCCTCTGGGTTTCCATCAGTGGCCTTTATTTCTCCACCACCACCAGCAGCAGCATGTTGGACTCTGGACTTCTGCAGCTGTGGCGCCTGAATGCAAAGCTACAATCCAAAGACAAACACATGAACAGCTGCTGTCTCATACGTGGCCGTGGAGTCTTTCTGATTCCACCGGCTTTAATGAATATTAGGGGAGAACCAGGAAGAAAAACCCCCCTGCATCAAAAAGCAACAGTTTGTCAAAAATGAAACCACAATTACTTTCATTTTCATCTTCTATTCTACAACGTTTACCTCCACATTCGGGCCGAATTCGCTTAAAAATGTCTGACACAAGCAAAGAAAAAGATCCCACGGAAATTATGTAGCATCCACCCCCTGACACTGCTGCTAGAAAACCCAACCTAACACTAACCAGAGCTAATCAATCAGCTAACTAGCCAATGAGCTAGCACAAACCACAGGGGTCTCGGCTCGTTTTTCTTCACAAAACGCTTATTTTTCTCTTACCGGCGCCGGATCTTGTCCCCACTTCTTACGTTGTTCACCTAAACAGGACAGACACACACGTCATTTGACTCATTTAGCAGCTAAACGTTGGTGTTGTTGACACTCAGGAGCGAAGCTAACCTCGAAGATCGCCTCTTAGCGCTGAGAGCGACAATGACAACAACGGGGCTGCCTTAAAGGGACACAAACTTCCTTCTAGTAGAAATGAAATAGTGAATAATGGTGAACATTATATCATAAAATTAACCAAAACGTCTTATTTATGTTTTTTTACTGTTGTTGTTTATTACGTAAAAACATGTAAATCAATCTAAATGTACGGTTTACATGTGACAGCGGGCTGAACTCTACAAACGACGACAGAGTGAGACCTCTTACTTTTTCTCTGCTCTACGGCGCCGCTCGGTCACTGCTCTGTTGTTGGAACAGGACCTACGGGATCCGAGAAGCACCAGAATAGACGGAACGCGAAGGCACAAAAGCGAACAAATGCTTCGACGCAACTCTTAATGACTTCAAAACTTGACTTGCAGGTATTTTCGAAGTCTTTATTACCACTAAGGAACTTCTGTCATACCATATTCTATCCAGTTGTACAATAGCTTACCTTACCTACCGAATATTATTCCTATCCTATGTATGTACTGTATATTCTTGTGTCTTTGTTTCTTTGTTGATAGTAAGCCACAATTATTAAGAGAATAAGTAAACACACGGGAAATAAATCAAATCTAGTTAAAAGTTATTATAGTTATTATTATTGGTATAATATATTTGCTCAAAATTATTAGTTATCAAGGAAATGGATGTTGGCTTATTGAGTCAAAAATAACGATTATGGCTCAATAAGATTATTAAGTTCAGCGTTTATTTTATAACATCCTAATTCAATATTACTTCACAGTCAAGATGTTTTTACATTCATAACTATAAACAATGTTAAAATAATCCAATATAGACTTTCATGAATCTGAATTTTTATTTTCATTCACAATGATTAGATACTATGAAACATATCTTGTACTGTTAAATATTTTAAACTTCCGAGCAAAAATCGTTTGCTAACTTTTTAATCTAAATTATGCTGTAAAACTTTCAGAATAAAAACACAGAAATAAATCTGTTTTACTAAATCACAATTATGAAGCAATTAAATTATTGTGCATTTTGACACAAATGACTTTCGTTACTTTTCTGACCTGGTGTGTTCTCAGGTCAAATTCACATAACTGAGTAGGAGATGAAGAAGGTTACGTTAGAGTCAGTAGATTTCAGAAACGCACATTTATCTTTTCAGAGCATGAGATTTAAGGTCATCCAGCTTTAATTCCAGCGTCTGACTTCAAAGCACAGACACCACTTCATACAAAATAGAGTAATAGAGTAAGAGCGTCGGGGGGAAGGGAGGGAATAATGCTCTGCTTGACTGAAGCTTGGTGGAATCTGTGCTCATCCTCTGCAGTCAGGAATAATCTTATTCTGAATACGAGACACGAGCGTCTCCTTTGGACCCTTTTTACTCAAAGGGAACATTAACCCAACTACATCTGGTGATCTGAGTGTAGTCACAACATGACTATTTCACCCAGTGTGAACATCGTGTAGCTCCCACACAATAAGTAGAATAAGTCAGAGGTATGTATGAGACAATACAACGACAAGGTTTCCAAAATTAGAGAAGCTTAAGGCAAATTAAAAGGGATAACTGGGTAAGAAGATTTCAGCACCACGGACAGCTACAGTCTCGTTTATGATGTTTAAATTAATTTTGACCCTTTACTCATAAAAATTCAAAAACAAGTGGGAGAAAATAAGGTTAATAGATATAAGAAAGACGGTGATATCTGGTTACAGTGGCCTTAACAGGGAGTAAAAGCTTAGACAATGAGTTGCAGGAAGTAGGTCCCACGGGTCCAATGGTTAGTAATTATTGAAGGAATCTTAATGGCTGTGTTTCTTGCAGGCTAACTTAAGGTCCCAAGACATATTCAGAACTGCAGGAATGACAAGTATAATACTTTGAAACCTTACCAAACGGGAAATTATTTTTTTTATCACTTAAAGTTGGACTTGGCTCATAAATAAGTGGAACAAAAACACGCATTTCTACTCACACAATTGTTACGATAGGGTTGCATGTGAATCTTTACCATTAGTTATGAGTTAGCAGCTACTTGCTAATTAATTTAGAGGATGGTCACATCACATAATAGAACCATAAATGATGTAGCGGCTGCAGTTATCAGCTATTAGATGGTAGCAGAAGTGGAAAGACGATTAAGTTAAGTTATGTGCACGTACGTAGATGTTGTATATTATTTATTTTATTTCATTTTTTAACCTTATTAATCAATGTAATAGCCTTACAATGACACATGTTTATTTTATTTAATTATATTAAAATAGTATATGAAATTTAGGTCATAATTAAATAAAATGTCTTTAATTTCTTGTCTGCAGGAGCCAGGTGCAAATGAAAGTAAAGCAACATGTCCTCCCTACAAATCGTCCCCAAAAGAAGGTTCATCTCACAGAGAAAGGAAAGGTATGGGGCTAAATCTTATGCTAAAAGGCTAACGAAACAGCTAAACACTCAAAAAGGAGCACAGCGGCTAAGCTTCAACATTTTTGATTCTCTGCGTCAGACACCAGCAGCCCATGTCAAGGACGAGAAGCAGGAAAAGCCAAAACAACGGATAAGACGGCGTCCTACCAACCTTCACTAAACTTCAAATCCATGACCTCTAACGTCTTTTTAATTTTACTCAAGGCTAGATAGCAACACCTATCTGAAATGATTAATAAAAACATCAACAACACTCTGTTTGCTATGGTTGATAAGCTTACAACGCTCCCAAAAAAGATCATTTCAGAACTTTATTCCACAGAAAAACGCAATGAATTTGCTTTTTCAATGAAAAAATCAAATCAATAAGGCTAAATATTAACACAATGCTTGAAACCACCTAGAAATAAATCAACTATGATGTCAGAATTTATCACAGTTGACCAAAAAACCACAGAGCAAACAGTTCAGCATCTTAAACCATCGACATATTTGATTTTAACCAACTTTAGACCTATCTCAAATCTTACTTTTATAGCCAAGATTGTTGAGAAAGTGGTTTTTAATCACGGAGGAACAGTCCTAGAATGGTTCAGGTCCTATTTGTAGGAGCGAGGAGTTATTTTGTGACCATTGGAAATTATCGATCCGACCGAGTGGCTGTGACATATGGAGTTCCTCAGGGGTCAGTCCTTGGACCCCTACCGTTCAGCCGATATATGCTGCCTTTGGGTCAAAGTCTGTAGTTATGCAGATGACACTCAGATATACTTCGCACTGTCTCCAGATGACTGCAGTCCAATAGAGTCATTGTGTCACTGCTTAGAGCAAGTCAAAAATCGAATGAACCAGAATTTCCTTCAGTTAAACCACATGAAATACAACAGTTTCCTCTCGGCTAGGAGGTAGGTTTCCCATATTTAAGATTTAAGAAGAATAACTGTGTTTGGTAGCTATCTCTAGTAACAGCTGGAGGTCAAGGTAGCTAATAGTTAGCATTAGTTTAATGTTTCCAGATAAAAGGTAATAGTTGCATTAGTTTAATGCTAATTCTAACAATGATTACTGATATATTTAGTTGTTTAGTTGCTAACACAAGGTATTTAAAGTAATTAAATCTCCAGTTTTCAGTCATTTCAGTGCATTTTTAAATGCATTCATGCTAGACACTAGTACAAATCTACTAATGCAAAGCACGGTGATTGTTAAAGTCCCTGTAAGCTCCAATGGGAGCTTGATACCTCAGTGATGACAGGTTGTAGTGGTGGCGACGCTCTCTGGTAACAGCTGGAGGAAGAGGACACGGGGACACATGTATGGGAGACGAGCGGTGTGTGGAAACAGAGAATGGACACTTGTAGGACAACCTGAGGTTCGTGTGTGTGTGTGTGCTGCACAGCTGGGAATCTATTTGTGTCTTTTCGATGGAGCAGAGAGGAGCTCTGACGCCGCTTTGCTGCTGCTGCTGCTGCTGGATCATCATTAACTCCGGTAAGAATTCACACAAGAATATAGAAGAAGAAGAACCTTATGTTCTAAAAATGTGTCTTATAACATCTGGGTTTGTTCCTGGAGCGTTTTGTAATCAGTTTATTAGGATTAATTAATAATTTATATGATCATTATTCTTTCATTGTCATTAGAAGAAAATAGTTTGGCACAAAAGTGGCAAATCCTCACAGCTATAGTGTTTTTATAATATTTAAACCTTCAAATTATGGATAATACTTCCTATAAAGTGGAACTAGACATTTTTTCCAATACACTTTTATGTAATTTAATATCAACAAATAAGAATGTGATCACGTAAGACGGTATTTCTTTTCATTTTTATCATATAAATACCCAAAGTTATCATTTTTATTAGAACCTAAACGATCTCCTTTATAAGAAACAGGCGTTCATAATTAAAACGTCTACACCAAGCCTTTCAGCGAGACAAGTGGATTTTAATTACAGCATGACACGTTGTTAATTGTTGCAGAGAAAAGTGTGTCGGCAAAAGAGAAATCTGAGCATTGTCGTAAATAAGAAAGCTGCTCCTTCTTTACCTGAAACATCATTGTGACGGTTATAAATAGCCAGTATAATCACATAAACTGGCATCACAAACATTCGGGCAGTCTGCGCTCTTGGCTGGCTGGTTCCTGCTCTGGCTAATCCCAAATTGCTCGCTGGTGATGCCAGATTCCTCTCCAGAGTTCAAAGCTGTGCAGCCTCCAAAAATGTTCATGCATCCTGCACAACTCCTGCAAGACAGATCGCACAATACAAAAAAAAAATAAAAAAAGGTCAAACACAGGTGATTGAAGAGGCTTATTCCATGCATGAAATGATGCCTCTGATGAGCGATGATGAGTTTTCCTTCAACTTTAATTACTGCAGCCATAATCTCTGAAACCTTGAGACAAATAAAGTTCAAGTCATTACTTTTCTAGAGTGGGAAAAGTGGACAACAATAACTTCCTATAAAAGATTTAGAAAGGTGAGGAGATAAATCAGCAGTGAGCAAATACTAGAAAAAAGAAAGTATACAGATACTTATGAATCTGTCAGGTAACAAATGATTTGCTAAATCTCAGCAGGTTAAGGAGAAAAGCTAATGTAGAAATCTGTCGTGTTTCTGTGAGTTCTGGCTGGAGAATGGACTCGTGTTCACGCGGAGGACGAGCTCTTCAGGAGTTTGTTTGGAGGCTACAACAAGTGGACTCGTCCTGCTCAGAACATCACAGACGTGGTCATCGTCAAGTTCGGCCTCTCCATCGCTCAGCTGATAGATGTGGTGGGGAAAAAAAATCCAAAATAGCATAACATTCAGCAATTTCCCTTCGCTTTTAGCTTTTATTAATGTTTTTATACATTTATTCTACTTCACAGGACGAGAAAAACCAGATGATGACAACCAACGTGTGGCTGAAACAGGTGGGAACACAGTCTGTAATCGTAACTAGAGAAGTCATAGAGAATAGTCCACATTATAGCTCACATGTTTTTGTTTTTTGCAGGAATGGACGGACTATAAACTCCGGTGGAGTCCTGCCGAATACGACAACGTGACGTCCATCCGAGTTCCTTCTGAGCTCATCTGGGTGCCGGACATTGTGCTGTACAACAAGTAAAAGTCACACACAAATCCTCCACATGAGGAGGCTGGAGGACGCACAACGCTGCTTCCAAGCTTGACAGCTCTTTGACGAATGTCTGTGGGTGGAGCAGGAAATTATCTGTAGTGTTCAATTACCTGCTTGATCCGTGTCATTGTGTGCTCATCCACTGGAGCAGTTGTAGGTCAGTCATATAGAGCCTGATTATACCACAGTAGTTCTGCACTTTCCTGCATATCAGTTGGTGATACATGCAAATTACCCTGTTGAATAAATTACTCTGGTTCTGTTGCCTCTGCAGAAAGAACTTGCATCATGCAGTTAGAGTCAAGTTTCCGCCCCTCGGGGCTAAAGGAAGTATTAATTCTGAAATTCATCTGGATGGAGATGAAACTTTCGCCTCCTTTTCTGAGCTTGCATCATGAACACAGTGTCATTAACATTCCACTTATCAATTATTAATCAGTGGCATAGCTTCAGGTTCACGGATTCACTTTTTGAAGTTGTCTCCACTCGTCCTCGTCCTTTTCTTTTCCTTCCAGTGCCGATGGAGAGTTCGCCGTCACCCACATGACCAAGGCCCAGCTGTTTCACACCGGCCGCGTGCGCTGGGCGCCGCCGGCCATCTACAAGTCCTCCTGCTCCATCGACGTCACCTTCTTCCCCTTCGACCAGCAGAGCTGCAAGATGAAGTTCGGATCCTGGACGTACGACCGCGCCAAGATCGACCTGGAGCCCCTGGAGAACACCGTGGACCTCAAGGTTACATCTCGTTCGGTGCCACATGTTTGCAGCTAAACACATTAACAGGACATGCACCAAGAAAGTGAGAGGAGTTGTTTAGTGTTTCCTTTAATGGTGCTTCCTAGGGCTGGGTGGTATACTAGTTGCGCATGAGACCTTGTTTCAGACCGGACCAATTTCAATGTAGCGCTTCTAAACACACATGGTGCAACTACGTCAATGTGAGGTGTGGGGAAGATGGAAACGTCTGAAAAATGAAGCCACAGAATGAGAAAACCTTCCTGGGACAGTTCCACATTTTAAAAAATGAAGCTGTCCCCAATTTTAGCTTTTTATGAATGAGAAAAAATTACAATTATCACGGTAGCTGACTGTGCTGCTATTGGCGTTACAGACATAGTAGTTTAATATAAATGAAACCATAATTGTCCCTGTTTCTTCATTTTATCGTGGTAACATTTGATTATTATTTTACCAGTTTTACTACAATATTTACTCATCATCACAGTAAAATAGTCCATCCGTAGTCAATCTACTGCATTAATTCCTCTCTAGACCAGTAGAAAATATTGTGAACACATGACTATGCATAAAAAAAACAAACCCTAATATACCGTAATATACATTTTCATATGTCCAGCCCTGAAATCAACCATTAATGTGTTCATCAGTAAGGGTTTTAAATCAAAATCAGGGCGTTGGTAATTATAATAGCATCAAAAATAAATATTTTTATTATCCATTAGAATTTGCAAAGTAGTTAAAACTGTCTCTCACGTGCAGTGGAGTGAGGAGGAAAGTAGCAGAGCAATAAAAGATCTTAAATCAGAATAAAACAGACATAAAGCATGGATATAGGGGGCTAATTTCAGAATCAGAGGACGTCCCAGGTAAAAACCAATCCCGCGTGATAAATCTGGTGATTTCGAATTCCTAGGATTACTGGGAGAGTGGAGAGTGGGCCATAGTCAACGCCGTGGGCACCTACAACACCAAGAAATACGACTGCTGCCACGAGATCTACCCGGACATCACCTACTACTTCGTGATCCGCCGCCTCCCGTTGTTCTACACCATCAACCTCATCATCCCCTGCCTGCTCATCTCCTTCCTCACCGTCCTGGTCTTCTACCTGCCGTCGGACTGCGGCGAGAAGATCACGCTGTGCATCTCGGTGCTGCTGTCGCTCACCGTCTTCCTGCTGCTCATCACCGAGATCATCCCGTCCACGTCGCTGGTCATCCCCCTCATCGGGGAGTACCTGCTCTTCACCATGATTTTCGTCACGCTGTCCATCATCATCACCGTGTTCGTGCTGAACGTGCACCACCGGTCCTCGGAGACCCACGCCATGCCCCGGTGGGTTCGGAGGCTGTTCCTCTCCGCGGTGCCACGCTGGCTGTGCATGACGCGACCCGACCACGACAACCTCAGGCCTGGAAGGTGAGAGAGAGAGACACGACTTCAGCCTTTTAACAAACTGAAAGTCCTTAAAGATTAAAAACCTTAACCTGTGTTCAGGCGGCGCTCAGTCACCCGACCCTCCCACAGCGCCTGGATCACTCAGGAGTCCGACATCGATCTCCATGGTTACCAGGAGGACCAGCTCGACTCCCTGGAAATCAACTACTGCGACCTGCACGGTTTTCCAGACGCGCCTCACCTGACCAGGTTTGGGGTGAAGATTAGACCTTCTTCTTCTCCTTCTTCTTCTTCCCCTCCGTCCCTCGGCTACACCCTCCTCCCGCAGAGACACTCGCCCCTCGGCTCGGAGTGGGACGCCGCCCCCGTGGACCAAACACAAACGGTTCTGTCTCCTGCTGTGGTGTCGGCCCTGGAGGGGGTGACCTACATCGCAGAGCATCTGAGGGCTGAGGATGAAGACTTCTCGGCAAGTTGGGCCTTATTTTTTCTTCTCAACACCAGCGTCTGTTTTGATGATTTCTAGACTTTTGTCTCTTTATGTCCCCCCGTCCCCCAGGTGAAGGAGGACTGGAAGTACGTGGCCATGGTCGTGGACCGGATCTTCCTGTGGATGTTCATCATCGTGTGTCTGCTGGGGACGGTTGGACTCTTCCTGCCTCCGTGGCTCTCTGGGATGATTTAAAACTAAACTAAACTAAATACTCAAAGCATGTATGAAAATTAAAGTAATAAATAAAATATCCAGACAAGGTTGGACAGTTGTGTCCTGAAACTACTTTCAAATAAACTTCCCTTTGTGTAACTCTAACCTTTCAACTAATTCCCTTTATTAAATATCAAAAGACGCAGAAGAAACGAGAAAGACGAGCATGTAGAATAAGTGTTAAGGCCCCAAATCACTTAATTAAACAGGATAAAAGTATCCGTCACTCACAGGTTATCACATTAACTTCAACCAGATATATTCAGGTCAAAAACACAGCGTTTGCCTCAGGCGGCCCAGAGGAATCTCTTCTATTTAACGTCTATTTAAATAAAAACTGATAAAAAAATATGGTCAATATGTAAATATGGTGTTATGAGTTAGTCTGTACCACATTTCTGCTTCAGGCATCTTCTGCTTAAGGCTAAAGCTCACACATGATGATATAATAGCAGTTTTTATGCTAAGCTAAGCTAACTGGCTGCACATAAGCACATAATCAATAAAAAGGATTAATGTGTGTTGTTTGGTTCGCAGTGACTTTAAAGAAAAATAATGAATTCATGACACTAGCTACACCAGTTATTCTAAATTGGTTAGTCTTTCCTTAAAAAAAAATGTTACGAAAAAAACAACTAAAAAAATAAGTCTCATGGATTCACACCCCACAACAGCAGGTGGCAGTAGGTGGCCGGTGACACCCACCATTTCACACCATAGAAGAAGAAGAATTCTCAGCTAAAGCTGCAGAATCTGAGTTTTTATGTTTTTAAATATATATTTATATTTCTCAGTAGTTTCACTTTTTTATTTCGTGCATTTTACATGAAAACAACTGAGATTTTTTTTAAAAAATGTCTGTCACTGAAAAGTTGTCATAATTAATACTTGAATAAGTGAATATTTTTAATAGGACATTGTTATATATTCAATGACTGGCTGCTTAGTTAAATCTACACATGAGTCTTTTTGAAACTACTTCTCAATAGTTGGACTTTTTTATTTGGTGTTTGTGGATGATAGCTCTGTTGAGTTTGTTAAAAAGAAAAGAAAAGGAAAGGCTTCAAATTCAGCTATTTGAGTGTAAAAGGGATTAGTTCCCTCTCTAGCATCACCACTACATTTGTTTTTTGTGACATTATATTCTACTATTTCAGGTTCAAACTGAAGAACATTTCCATTCAATAAATTTGAGAAGTTTTCTTATTTGGGTCACAGCTTGAAGGGGTGATTAGCCAGAGCTGGAGCGTGAGATGTCTGGCTAATTCATGGGATTCATGGGATGTTTTTCTAGAAAGTTACATCAATGAAAACTAAATAGCACAAAAAAAATAACAACTCATGACTAGTAGACTCGATGCTTGGTTGCGTGAAAATCAGCTAATTTCTCCAACTCATAATGAAAGGGGGAAAATTCAGCTATTAAAAGTCTTTTCACTTCAAGTGCAGGAAACTTTCCAGGAAAGTGTATGAGCATGATCGGTTCACTGACAGCGTTTTCTTTTTGACATCATCAGCAAAACCTCAATCCACCCACAGCCGTGTCTAATCTCAACCATGCCAGTGTCAAACCAAACCACACTCACAAGCTTCCACTTACGCACAACTATCCCATAGAAGACACTGGTTCACCAACGTGGCTTCTACAGATGACACGGGAGGGATCCGTGGTTGTGGATATTCATTTTTTTTTTATTTGTACAGAGCCAGATTTCTAGACGTCTGCCTTTATTTATATAACCCCAGTTAGTATTTAACAAAATATTACCATTTCTGAAGAGCAATAGATTGGAAACGAGTCAAAAAGCATGAAATGTGACCTGGGTGCATGGAGATTTTTAACCTTCTCTTTGGTTTCGTGATAATGGTGCCGCCTCTATTAACTAATGTGCTGACAATTCCCCCCCTTGGTCAAACTAATGAAACACTAAATGAATCTCAAGTGGCATTGGATTATTTTCATTCATGTTTAATCCAGTTTCTACTCCTTCTCTTTCCCCTGTGACACAAGCTTTTGTTTGGAATATATTTTTAATTTCTCCAAGGTATTTGGGTTTATTGGGACCTAAGACATATAAAAAAAAATACGCATACTCTTTGAACTGGAAATAGTTTTTGGAAAAAAAAAATGTCCTCATATGTGGACACAGGGATTATTTCACTGGCTGATCAAAGACAGGATTGCAAAGTCTCAACGTTGCTAATTATCGTAGCTTGTTACTATTGACAAAATTCGTTAACTAGAAAAGTTAATAAGCATAAATCCACAGGTTTATTAAGAATAAAATCTGATGAGGCTGAAATTCCCATCGTTTTACTACACGCCTACTGTACTGACCCTTTGCTACCACTAGAGGATAGACTAAAGTGTCCACTTATGAGGACAACAGGTCAAAATGAAGCAGAATGAGCTGCAACAAACCTAAAACATAATGTCCCCACATGAGGACGCCGGGTCTCAGGAGGTTAAAGTTAAATAATTTATTTAAAACTGATATGTATGACACAGATTCAGATCTGAAGTACGAAGTTCTTTATTAATGAAAATTACATGAAAAAAAAAACAAAACAAAACAAAGACGTCGGTTTGTTAGCTTCTCATTTAGTGTAAAGCATTTCTTTTCTTTTAGCGTACATGTAGCTGAGAGAAAACACAGCGTCGGTGACAGCGGTGGGCAGAAAAGGGAACAGCTTGAAGAAGAACATGTCCACGGCAGAGACCACCAGGTATCTGTATCTGGGCCGAGCAGCTGTGAGCGCGTGCAGCATGGCGTTGATGACCAGCTCGGCGTCCTTGAATCCCGTCCTGCACGTCGACACGAAGTAGTTGTTGGCGAGCTCGATGTACCGCCGGTTGAAGGTTTGCTTTCGCTCCTCGTCCAGTTTCTCCCAGATGTCCCAGCTGGTTTTCTTCCTCAGGATGTTGGTGGCTTGGCCAAAGTTACCCGGCTGGATGATGCTGACCTGGAGTCGGAGAGAGAGAAACTAAGCATTAATAATCATTTTAAGCTTTCTGTTGCGGTGTTGGAGGTTGTTTAAGTGACAAAATGACAAAACAACGTTTAATATTTTACCTTAAGTCTCTCAGAAATGTACAAAATTTAGGGTAATTTCTTCCAGTACGATCTGAGGGCGGAGCCACAATGTTGATGCCCCGCCCACACTTCCTCCACTAGCAGTCGCCCTTACGTAACATCCTGTTTCTATAGCGTCAAATAACGAACTAAAACAAAGAACTGACACTTGAACATGCACCAGCATTATATTAACTACCTAAAATGAAGTAAACCATCTTTAAAAAAAGTTATTTGACAGTAAAAAAATAAAAAAATGAGAAAAAAAAATGTCATGAATAGAGAAATAAACTATTGAGACCAAAACCTTTTTTGTACCAGGCTGTAAAAAATAATTTAATATTGCTGTAAAGTTGGGCTTTTTAAGCCAAAGGCGTCTATGGGGATTTGCTTCCCTTTGGAGCCTCTAGTGGCCACTCGATGAACTGCACCCACTAACATGGAGGGGGAGGAGCTTATGACCTTTACTGCAGCCAGACACCAGGGGGAGCTCTACTTTCATCTCTATACTGCCTATGCACTAAACATAGTGTATTAATTAACGTGTTCCGTTAGAACTTTTCTCAAGAAAGCGATTGTTCCCTTCGTTCCCTGCAGGCGTCATGATTTATTCACCGCAGATTCTCTGTATGAGTTTCGCTTCACGCCCCAGAGTGTCACGCAATTAGTTTGAGAGTCTTTCCAGCGCTACTGTACCTTCACGCCAAAGCTGGCCATCTCTACCCGTAGGCAGTCTGCAAACGCCTCCAACCCTCTCTTCGACACGCTGTACGCGCCCATGTTCAGGCAGTTGAAGAAGGAGAAGATGCTCGACACATAAACCATCCGACCTGGAGGCAGGAAACACGGTCAAGTTTCTGCCTTGTGGAAGTGAGGAGGAGGAGCAAAGAGGAGTGAAACAGGTGAAATGCCGAGCTCACCTTTGGACGCACGGACCAGAGGAAGGAAGGCGATGGAGGTCCTGATGGAGCCGAACAGGTTGATGTCCACCATGTTGCGAAAGTCTTCAATGGTGCTCCACTCGATCTCGGCCCAGTCTGAGACACCAGCGTTGTTCACAACCGCCCACAGGCCTGGACATAAAACAGCCACATCAACAGCCACCGGTTAATCCGGAGTTAATGTAGTTTTACATCGTAAATGAAAATTACACGTCAAAAAGATGGAATTTAATGGTGCTTTTTTTTTCATCTTGACTTATATTTGTTTCCACTAAAATCTGATTAACTTTGTTTGTTTTTACCCCTGGCTCAAGAACTACTGTGAAGCTCTTCCAATAAAATATATTTTATTTTATTTTTTTTGTCTTTGACGGACTACTACTCCCAAGATACACAGCAACAACAACAACAAAAAAAACTCCTGAAATTGAAGTGAGAGCTGTTCAATACCTGGTTTGATTCGTCTCCATTGCAACAGCAACGGAGGGCTTATGGGTAATGTAGTATATCTTCAAAATACGAACGCAGAATTCTTTTAATTATGAAACTGTAAAGATGTAAATCGATTTATATCTTTAATCACTAAAAAAAATATTAAAGATCCCGTTAATTTACTAAATTTCTAATGTAGTCACCACTAATGGCCACTAGAGGTCAGTAAGTGTTACCTGAAGAGAATTTTGCTTTGACTTAACATTTGTTTCCACTAAAATCTGAGTTTTAATACATTAAAGTTATAGTTTTGTATTTTAATGTGACATAAATTTAAGTTTAGAAGCACAAACCTTGACTAATCTAGTAATTATTAAACTTTTGTACTTAAACTGGGATGATTTAAAGTTGAGAAAAATCACAATGTTTATTTTTTCTCTCTTATTAATTAATTCTCACCCTTCTCTGGCAGGTTTTCCTGGACCGTCCTCTTCGCCTGCTGCACCTCTTCGTCCCTGGTGACGTCCATCCTGAGGATTTTCATGTTCCTGGAGCTCTGTCCGACCAGGCTCCGGGCCCCGGCTCCTTCCGGAGACAAGCACCCGGCGAACACCACGAAGCCCTTCTGATCCAGGCAGCGAGCCAGGTGGTGTCCGAAGCCGCTGTCGCAGCCCGTTATCAGCACAGCGTAGCCGTGGCCGTCCTGCACATCACTGCTGCTGCTGCTGCTGCGGTGGCGGCGAACCAGCTTGACGAGGACGAAGAGCAGAGCGGCGGCGATGGGGACGATGCCGATGATCTGGCCGAGGAACAAGGTGGAGTTCATGTTGCTGATGCTGGTGTGGACCAGTGCGTCTGAAGGGAAGCCTGCTGCCCTGACAGTATAAGAACCTCATCGCAACAACAGGGCTGTTTTCATTCAGATGTGTGGATTTCACACAATTTGTGCCGGTTTCCATGTGACAGCAGTGTAGCCGGAGTGCACAAAGTCATAAGAGGACAGTCTGATCGAGACCAAAACCCCCAAATTACACAGTTTGTCAAAACAATTCACAGATCAGCAGCAAGATTCAAGTCTCATGATGCTTCATTTATCAAACCTTCCAGATTTAACTGCAGATTTACGTAGAAATTTAACAGATTTCTAATATCTGGATGTGCTTCTTTGTTATTTCCACTCACCACCACACTTCTTTAGAGGAGATCGACACATTAAAACAGCTGATCTTTATGAGCCGTAGTATAGGATCAGCCGCCTGGAGGAAACTGTAATTCTCCTAATCTACAGCGATCTCTAAATATTTCAGGCTAATTTTTTAGCTTTATGCAACCACATTTATACACAAAACAGACACAAAAACCCCCTTTCAGATTTATTTCAGCATCAGATATCGACAAGTTATGATACAACGTCGAAACGTTTACAGTCGCTCTCAAATAAAACATGAACTGCTAGCATGTGCTAACAGGACAAACCAAACGAGTAAATACAGCAGAGGATGTGTTTCTGACAGTCAGATAAAATGTTAATAAGAGAAATGTTTAACCCCCTGTGTGTTCAGAAATGGATCAGTGCAGATAAATTATTGTATAATTAGTAAAGAAATTGTATTATCAAACTAATAAGTACATGCATTTTTTTTTTAATTATAGGAAACGACAACTGTTGAGGTTTATATCAAAATATGTTCAAAATAAAATAAATGCATAAAATCACACTTGATTTTAGAGGATGCTAATTAATTTGTGTGTACACATATATATATTTATAAATAAACACTTGTTTGAAATTGAAAAAAACTAAAATGCCCGGTCTTTATTACAAGCACTGAAAACAAATTGCATAATAAAAACCATGTCACATTCTGAAGAGGTTGTGCTACGTGGAGGGAAAGTGTGGAGCAAAAAAAATGAAAACATCCTACTTTTACTGAGCGATGTGCAAATGTGACTTAAACGGTACTCGCTGAAAAAAAAAATAATAAAACAAACTGATGTTCTATAAAACTTCCTCAAGCTTATGCATCTTCTTCTGCTATTAATGTGGCTGGGATTCATATTTTTACATCTTAGGATGCAAATTAAGGAACGTTTGCAGGTTGAAGATAAATTATTTCCTGTTTTCTGCTGCCCCCTAGTGGCCGCAATTCTTCCCCTCTAAGTAACTGGTCGTAAGGCCTCATTGTCTTGCTCAAGGGCACTTCTGGTAGCATTGTTTCTTTAGCTGGAGGCTAAGTTTCATCTCATGTATCTTTAAGCTAGAAGACGGGGAATATTTTACATTTCTCTCAACGACTACAACGAAAAGGCAACAATGAATGACGCTGGCTGGCGTAATTAAAGACAGACCTGTCTAATTCAGTTTGATCATTCTGATTTGATTGCTGAGGCAGTGTATTCAATGCATATTGTGCATAATATGACATAAGCAGAGTGTACAGTATCTGAAAACAGTTATTAAAGGTGGCAGAAAGCTTCCACTGAGGACGGTGCTGCTGTTTATTCATGTGCAACAAATCACAGTCTAACCTTGAAAAACAATCTAAACTACAGTCACAGCAACCAGGAGACGTGAGGCTCCAGTTTCTGATTGTACTCGGTCTAATCTCGGCTTTCCCCGCCACACAGTAGTCCAGTAATATATCTACCACATCTCTCCTTGGTCCAATCAGGTCTCCACTTTGCCGTAGGTGCCGTCAGGAGGTCGGTAGTGTTTGGGGAAGGCCTTGAGCTGCAGAGAGTTGAACGCGTACTTTCGGCACCCGACGTTCTTCACGGTGTTTTCGCGTCGGCATCCCTCGCTGAGGAGACAGAGGAGGAGGAGGAGGAGGAGACAGAGGAGGAGGCAGAATGAGAGCAAAAGAAAAAAAAAAAAAGAAGCAGAGATGGTGACTGGTGCAGATGATGACACGAACTACTGGACTGACATAAAGCTCCTCCAATAAAATATCTGTCTTTAAGAAACTACAATTCCCAAGATGCACAGCAACAAAAAAAAACAAAAAAACAAAGAGCTTATGGGTAATGTAGTATTTTAACCAGTTCCCAAAATACACAGAACGATTACTTTCTTTTAAATTAATATTTTTAATTGCCGACAAATAAAAATAATTATTAAAAAGATACTTGTAAGGTAGAATAATTGAGATGAGGTCCAACATGTAGAGAAAAATAATTAAATGATAATTAATCACTAAAAAATATTACTAAATTTCTAATGTAGTTACCACTAGTGGCCACTAGATGTCAGTAAGTGTACACCACTTAATCAATGAGGAACCAAACCTACAGATGTTTACATACAACCATCAAAAACCTGAAGTGAACAAACCAAATAAAGCAATAAAAAAGGTGAAGTGTACGAGACACAAATGTAAAGACGGTAAAACACGACTGAAGTCAGTTTATATTCTGCGGGTGGAGGCACAAAACATTTATTTTATCAGTAGGAGGAAGTCACCACCGACACGCTGAAGCTTTTGAGACGTTGAACAGTCGAGGCAAGCAGGATTAAAAAACAAAACAGAATAAGAGACGAGAATACAGACAACTCCGCTTCACGAGTTCCTGTGTTGGGTGCTGATGAACAGTCTGGGTGTCACTTTTAACACCAAACAAATGGGCAACAGTACGACTTTAAGTTAAGACACGTATTTTTTTGAACAAGTCACCATTAAATGTGAATTTTAACCACATAAAAATAACTGGAAGCTTCTCTCTCAACATTTCCTGTAACATAACAACGGTTTGTCATTATGTTCCTACTAATATATTATATATCTATATATATAAAAACAAGAAGGCTCAAAGGTTTGAAAAGAGCGGCAATACAACAGACATATTTAGATGTGATATAAAGTGACGACAGAATGACAGGCATGGCACAACCGTGACAATCATCAATATATATATATGTATATATGCTCTGGAATAACTTAAGACAATATATGGCATAAATAAAGCAACATAAGCTTTTAAATAAATACAATTTATGTACAAATAAATGCTCTGACACATCTGGAAAACAACTTTTTCAATGACGTAATAATTTGAAAATAATATTTATAGGAAGCACTTTAATAACACTTGTAAATATGGAGCTTTAATGTTTGATTGTATCGCCGTAGTTGTTTCTTGAATAAACTTTGTCATATATTCTCTGTAATTTCTCAGAAATAACTACATCCGTGCTGCTCAGTGATCACGTATATATTTATAGTAGCTGTTTCTCTATATAACTCTAAGAGTTTGACTTCTGTCTCAGAGAGGTAGGTCTGCACAGTCTTAAAAGAAATACTACAAAAAAACATGAGAAGAAGAAAATAATATAATTTTTATCTCCTTTTTTTTCGCCAGAATTCAGATTAAAATATAGCTAAGTAGCGGAACTTAGCTAAACACCACAAATATTTGTTTTTTAAACCGATTAATTTTTTATTCAGCAAGCTTTAAAGAAGGTGGAAGACATTTTGTATTCTGACTCCTAGCTTCCTAGCCTCCCAGCTAATAGCTCTACCTAGCCACCTAGCCTCCTAGCTAATAGCAGCTCTTCCTAGCTACCTCACCTCCCAGATAATAGCGACACTTCCTAACTTCTTAGCCTCCAGCTAACAGCAACACTTCCTAGCCTCCTAGCTAATAGTGACTCTTCCTAGCCCACCAGGTAATAGCAGCACTTCCCAGCCTCACAGCTAATAGTCGCTCTTGTTAACTTCATAGCCTCCCAACTAATAGTAGCTCTTCCCAGTTTCCTAGCCTCACAGCTAACAGTAACTCTTGCTAACCCCCTAGCTAATAGCAACACCTCCTTGCCTCTCAGGTAATAGCAGCTCTTCCTAGCCTCCTAGCTAATAGTAGCTCTTTCTAGCTTCCTAAACTTGGAGCTAATAGCCGCCCTTCCTAGCCTTACAGCTAATAACCGCCCTTCCTAGCCTCCCAACTAATAGCAGCTCTTCCCAGCTTCCTAGCCTCACAGCTAGTAACTCTTGCTAACCTCCTAGCTAATAGCAACACTTCCTTGCCTCTGAGCTAATAGTAGCTCTTCCTTGCCTCTAAGGTAATAGCAGCTCTTCCTAGCCTCCCAGCTAACAGTAGCTCTTCCTAGCCACCTGCTGGTCTTTGCCGTGTGTCGAAAAGTTATGAAGCTAACTTTCAGCTAGCATCCGATTCGCTTGGCTCGACGTAAACAAAAAACTAAACATGTGCTGTAACTGCTCAGAGCTCATGAATTACACATCGTGTTTATTTAATCTTTGCAAACTAAAAAGTTAAAAAAGCATCACTGTTATCTTTCAGAAATTACCATCCACTACTATGAGAAAACAGAGAAATGTTGAATATTTTTAGGCTCCAAAGGGAGACATTACTGTACGTGTTGAGTGTTTAGAGGTCAGCGGAGCGAGTAAACTCCCAAAGGAGGCTATTTTTGTTCGGATCCATTTCCTTACTGGGTCGAATTTAATGAGATGGAGCCTCAGAACTCAGGGGAAGCGACTGACGCCGTGATTTAGCTCCACTGGCAAAGATATTGGATGTGTTAAAAGCAGCCGGATTGATTCTGGTTTCTATTCTGGATCATGTGCAAGTTTGTGTTGAATTTAAAGAAAGTCAAGCTTCCATGTTTCTTTGTTTGTTTTATTGTTATTTGAGATATTTAATAATTTATTGTGGGGTTTAACCACAATCCTGCCAACAAGACTTAAGTAAAATCTGGGTTAAAACTATATTTTAGTATTTTATGTAGGATTTATACTGTAAAACATTAATATTGTGGCTGTATTCTATCATTTTTCACAATGACACAACCATCTAATAGAGGAAGCACAATTTGAACCAGAATATTTGACAACGCACTAAGGCCGAGAAAGAACAAACAACGTGAAACATTAAAGTCCAGCAAAGTGACACGAAAGCAAAGAGAAGCAAGTCGTTTTTGAATTTTTCCACGTTTTCTGGACGTATTTTTAAGGTCTTAAACTCTTTTGCAAACACAGATCTGCACAAACTCAAGCGTTTGGCTCCAGCGTGGACACATCCCTCATTCATTCACAAACATATAAATAGAGGAGCAGCAGAGCCTTCCCTCCGCTGGGGCCTGTAAAGCTAATGTAACAGCTGGTGCAGATAAATGCTCTAAAGGGTGACGCTACAACCTGCAGCCCTACTCTGCATATGATCAAACCCGTTTCCCCCTGAATGTCTAACAAATAAAACAATGTGCAATCACACGTAAGCCAAGTAGAAGCTGCTTCCTACAGACTCAGCTTTCGTCCTATTGCAAGACAGAGCTGATGTTCGCGAGGAGCAGATGTGGGTTAAATCGCTTCAAGTGTCCAAAAACAGCCACCGCCTCTTTACAAATGAACTGAACCCATAAACAACCAGAGCCACAATTAAATAACAACGAAACATTTTACATTTAAATCACAACATTTTGATTAAATGATCGGTTGATTGATTAATTGGAAGATAAAATCAAAACTATTATTTACTGCGTTTAATTCTCTAGTTCAGATCAAGATCCATGAGAATCTTTTTAATCTTAAATCATTCAACTTCACTCTGCAACAGGGCGCTGATTATAAACGTACTGACGAAATAAAATGGTATTTAATTGTCTGCCCAGTTCATTATAACTGACCAAGAACAGTTTTATTTTAATGCACATTTTTCATGTCTCCGTCTAGTTTATTCCACAGTTTTACTTCTCAGAGTAGAATAGCAACTTAATCCAGGATTTAAACTAAATCTGACTCAATATGCTGTTAAAACGCTGAACTAAACTTTTCCTGGCGTCCTTTGAACTTTATTTCTATTTGTGAGAGTTGAATAGTTGTTGCAGAAAACTCAAGCATCACCTTCACTGCAGGTGTTCAGTCCCTCTAATTATTATTTCACTTGCAGTAAAGTTGGTTCAAGATTCACATAATTCATTAGAATTTCTGCAACATCCTGCAAAACAGGAAATTTCAGTCTTGGCTCAGATTCTTATCTGCAGGAAACGTTTGAGCTTCCTGGTCGGCTTCGCACTAATGAGATGTGTGAAAGGTGTTTACGCTTCAAGAGACATGAATGGAATGAGAAAATACTACTACGTCCGTCTCGTTTGCTCGGTGAGTTCAGTTCATTTCCTTCTCAGTCGCTGTAACGATTTCCTCACACATGTAAACAGTGACCGACCCACATCTGCTGGAAAAGTGCACAAGCGAAAAGAAAAACTCATTCTAGCTTCTAGAAAAAAAGCAGGAACACTGAAATAAAAATAAAAAAAAATACTGCCTGGAAAAATATATTTATATTTATATATATATATATATATATATATATATATATAAAGCGAAAGTAAACTTGCTTCATTTTGGCATCAGATAAAAACTTCAGGTTCGTTCGCTCATAGGTGCAAAAGCACGAGGAAGACGATGAGGAATCAAACGAGCTAAAGGAATGAAACAAGCCGCTGACGCTAAAGCTCAGGCCATGAATAAATGAAACACTGGTTTTCCATTCTGAGAGCTACCGTTGGTTCAGTTTCTATTTACACAGCGTATTCACAGATGAACTGTCACCTCTAGTCGGTCTCCAGTTAACAGTGACGGGAAAGGCAGAGCACTCACTGAGAGACAGGGGGCGCCGTTTCGTGAAAAACCACCACTGAGGGTATTAATGATTAATGCATTTTGACCAGCGTCCCGACCAGCGTCTGATCAGAAAATTTGAGTATTCCAGCGGAGGAAACTAAAATGAACCGTATTAAAAACAAAGAGGAGATAATAGGTTTATTATTATTATTATTATTATTAGGCGCAAATTCTTTGGTTGATTAGACATTTTTCAAATTTTGCCCGACAAGTTTAAACCCAATAAACCCAATAATATATTTAAGTGAAAGGGATAAATGGAGCTTCCTGTACACAATAGGCCCCGCCCCTATCTCTGCTGGACCAATCACGAGGCTGCATATTACACACCGACTCTGTCAGCTTCCTCGCAATTGGTCGAGAGCCTTTTCAGTCCCCGGAAGCTTGTTTAGTTTCATTTATTTTCTTTACATGTCAATTATGCACCAGTTGCACGGCCACCACACGTTTGAAGTAAAAAATAAATAATATTTGAACCTGTGTATTATTTTAAAAGCTTAATACTGAATGCAAAACGCTAATAATAATAGTGTATATTTATAAATAGCAGTAGTTTCATATAGAACACATATAGTAGGTGGGTCATCAGTGTTGGGGGCCTAAAAAAAAAAACCCTGATCTAAAGAGGAATTATTATTATAATTTAAATCCACGTGCATAAAAAAAAAAGAGAGGCTGGGTGGGACGTCGGCAGCAGCCCTTAGTCAGGGTGGGGCGGCGTGTGCACAGGCTACACACTCACAGGACGGTGGCACAGTTTCAGAAACACCCTGGGGAGGGAGGTGGGGGTAAGGGGGAGTTATTAGCACCCACCCCCCCCTCTTTCTAGCTTTTTTTACACTCCCAGCCGATTGGGCGCTCAGCTGCAGCGGAGTTTGGCCAGGAAGTAGGCCACGCTGAGGAAGATCCACACCACCAGCAGGTTGGGGCTGAGGGCCAGCAGGGGCAGCGAGTACAGGAGGCTGGGGTCCAGCCGGAAGTCACGCACCGGCAGCAAGCCGCTCAGGTTCTTCTGGATCACCCCCTCCCTCGTACCAACGCTGCCGAGTCACCGGGCGGGTGAGGAGGAGGAGGAGGAGGAGGAGGAGGAGGATGGAAGGGGAAATACAAAGACAGAGGAGGAGGTTGGAGGAAATAAAGAAGAAGTGATGGATGAGGAAGAAGAGGGAAGTGGTGAGGAAGGAGAGACGCCAAGAAGCCAAAAAGAACCAGATGGTGCGTACATATGCATGCACACGGGGGGAGGGAGGGTGGGCGTGGAAAAAGGTCACAAATGGACAAAAATAAATTAAAAATAATATATATATATAAACCCGCACGGATGGCGAATGTCACAGGGAAGAAACGGAGGAGGAGGAAAAAAGAGAAGAGAGGAGAAAAAAGAGAAATTAAGAGAGATGCCTTTTCAGAAGGGAACGGAGGTAAGAAGATACAGCAATGGCTCTCCATGTTTAAATCCTTTAAAGACATGGGGGGGGGGAGACGGAGGGAGGGAGGGAGGAGGAGGAGGGGGAGGGGGAGGGACGGTTGTTGGTTTCTACTTCACAAACAGAAACCAAACTAGAGTCATTTAATGAGGAGACACGTGCAGTGTTTGACTTTTTAAATGTGTTAAACGTGAACTAATTCAAGTTTGGTTTGTTGATAAAAGATGGTGATGAAGGAAGGAGCCGTATCTCAGCTTTTTGCTTCTCATTTTCTTCTTTCCAAACATGCTCAAGCATCAAAAAGCTGTTTTCATGCTCGTCGGCTGATGGGTGAGGTGGGGTGGGGTGGGGTTAGGGAGGACAGAGGGAGAGATGAGGAGGAGAAGAAAAGAGGTGAAGAGACATCGTATCATGCCAGCATCCCTCGGGCTTCAGCTGCACAGCGAGACAGGCGTCATTTCATCTTATTCACGACACGGAGCCAAAAAAAAACAAAAAAAACAACAACAACAGCTGTGGATCAATATCAATATCGCTCTGTTCAGGAGTATAAATAATAAATCTGCTGGAAATGTTGTTTTTAAGCTGATAATAATCTATTAGTGTCCTTTTATTAGAGGCAAAGTACGGGAAATGTGTAACTTCCTTTCTTTTCAAGCCTTTTTATATTTGTGTTTTTCAAAATAAAAGCCTAATTTAATGGCTGCACATCGACAGAGGAGGGACAACAGGAGGTGATTTTAACCGCCCCTTTAACATATACGGAGACAAAATAAAATAAATAAGCAGTGGCAGGAGGAGGAGAAGAGGAAGGAGACATCACAGAAGAAGTAGTAGAAGAAGAATGTTCCTCCATCTTTGTCTGAAACGTAGCGACTAATATAGTTTAATGTTTCCTTCTCCACCTCCCTCAGTGAACTGAGTCGCGTCCAGACGTCTTTAAATAAGATGTAAACGCTGAACTCTCTGCTCTGTTAAAACGTTTTTTTTTTTTTTTTTTTTTTTTTTTTTATTCAGGCACGGTGTGGGGGTCCTACCTGCGCATACAGTCGAGGGCCTGCGTGAAGACCTGTGGCGCCATGCCGTGCTCGTGCTGCAGGATCAAGCACTGCTCCAACGTCACCGACATGGCCGTGCGGTCTTTGGCGCTTTTGCAGCTGGTGAAACGGACTCCGTTGAGCCGGCGACAGATCTGAAAATTAAAAATACCCCTTATTAGAATTTATGTTTAAACTACCAAAAAATAATGACGCTTATTTACGGAAGAGGATTACGGCCAATGGAAAAAAATGTAGCTGGAGCAAATTATTATTTTTTTTTTTTTTGAGTTCTGACTTAAATCTTACAATTCTGAATTTCTCCACAGAATTCTGACTTTTTTTTGAGAATTTTTCTGAATTATTCTGACTTTCTCCTCAGAATTCAGATATTTTTTTTTTTGCAGAATTCTGACTTGTTCTGAGAATTTTTCTGAATTATTCTGACTTTTTTTTGAGAATTTTTCTGAATTATTCTGACTTTCTCCTAAGAATTAAGATTTTTTATTTTTTTGCAGAATTCTGACTTGTTCTGAGAATTTTTCTGAATTATTCTGATTTTTTTTCTCTGAATTCTGACTATAATCTTAGAATTCTGCCTTTTTATCACTGAATTCTGACTTTTCCTCTTAGAATTAGTTATTAAAGTCAGAATTCTGACTTTTTTCTCTGAATTCTGACTTTTCCGTGACAATTTTTCTGAATTATTCTGACTTTTTTTCTCAGAATTCTGACTATAATCTTAGAATTCTGCCTTTTTATCACTGAATTCTGACTTTTTCTCTTAGAATTAGTTATTAAAGTCAGAATTCTGACTTTTTACTCTGAATTCTGTCTTTACCGTGACAATTTTTCTGAATTATTCTGAGTTTTTTTTCTCAGAATTCTGACTTTTGACTTAAAACCTCACAATACTTTTTTTCCACTGGATTCTGACTTTTTTCTGACAGATGAACTTTTTCTCAGTATTCTCACTTCCTCAAAATGATTATTTTTTTTCTGTGGCCCTAACCCGCTTTCGTACTTATTTTGTAATTTTTTGCGTTAAATTGTGCCGTCACCTCGGCAGCCTGCCAGAGAATATCCACGTTCTTGTTTTTCCTCGCGCTGACGTTCTGCCCCAGAAACCTCAGCAGCTCAGGAAGACAAGTCTGACACCGAGACCTGGGGAGGCCTGAGACAGAGAGAGTAATTAATAACCAAACGATCAGCTATTAGGTGACTGAACTTAATCAAACCACGTGAATATAACAAAGCTTTGTACTCACAGTCCTCTGGCAGGACTTCTTTGAACTGTTCGTAGTAGGAGTTCAGCCTGGAGAGACTCTCTGAGTTGATGACCTCCTGCAGCGACGTGTCTCCGAACCTGAAAGCAACACAAGGGTGAATCAGCATTTTCCTCCTCGGCTCTAAAGCGTCAGCACCAGGCGTCAGTCTCACTTCTCGGCCAGCGTCTGCTGCTCGTTGATGCCCACGTTGAAGTGCACCGGCTGAACCCTCAGCAGCATGCCGCTCTGGATCTCCCGGGGCAACGCGTCGAACATGGTTCCCGGCAGCGGGATGCGGACGTTGAAGCCGTCTCTGTTTCCTGTGATGATCGGCAACATGTCGGGGGCCGAGCTGCCGGTGGCCTGAGTGACCTTCAAGTGGCGTAAAGGTTTAATATTAATTAGTATCAGAATCACGATGAAATGCAAAAAAAAAAAAGACATGTTTAACCCTCCTATTATCTTTGGATTCAACGTCTCCAAATATGTGATTTACATGAATTTGTTTGCTTCATATTTCTCAAGTCTCCTCCTAATTTAATGTTAGTATGTTATTATTCATGATAATAGTTAGTTAATAATTAGAATTCAGTTGAACATGTTAAAAAGTGTTAAATAGTAAATTTGAAGGTAACGGGAGGGTTGATTTTTCTTAGTTTAGTATCATTACTTCTTATTTGTGAGTAACTCTAATAAAAACACTTACAGAAGTAGCAAAAGGACAAACAAGTAAAACAGAAAACAAGTGATGGACAAGAGTAAGTAAATAAGGGCAAAACTCATATCCTCTTATTTGACGCTTCCTACCTTAAAGGTGACATTACGCAGATCCATGACGCCGACACTCATGTCCTCCAACATGGCGAGCTCCTCCCCTACAAAACACACACAGCGAGTCAGAGCTGGAGGTTCAGACGAGTCGAGGCATGAGACATGAGACGTGGAGACGTGGAGACGTGGTCGTACCGTAGGTGCTGAGCAGGGACTCAAACTGAGCCAGGAGGCCGATGGTGTAGAGCTGCCGCAGGAAGCCGTTGTCACGGAGACAGTTCCTCAGTTTGATGACGAAGCCGCAGATGAGAGCGGTGAGCTGCAACATCAGCACCAGGTTAACTGTCAGTCATTATTGTGATGAGTAATGAATCAGTTTATGATCAATTAGTGCTGATTTAACCTCTTCACCCTCCTCATGCCTATTTCTCTGCCTCCTGTGCGAAAATTACATATATGTATAATTTTGGTCACATGTGACGCAAACATCAGTGTGATAAACTGTCAGAATAAAGATATATGTTACTGTGTTAGAAAAAATTTACCCGGAACAAAGTAGAAAATATACATTTCTGTTCCCTTCTAAAATAAACCAAACACATTATTTAGAGTAAAACCCACTCCTGATATGTGGGTTAGTGGCCCAGTTCAAATATGAATTAGTAATGTAAAATCTGTGCAAAAGTAGATGGTAAAAAGGTGAATCTGAACAATTTTAGAGATATTTTAGACCAGTTATGTGCAGACGGGATCACAAATTGTGCCTTTTTGTCACATTCTGGCCATTTGTCCTTTCTCAGGTATTAGTCTGAAAAACTATTTAAGTTTTACTGATATGTCACTAAATACAAAAACAACCGTTTTGACTCATTCACCCCAGGCCGTGTGTAAACGGAGGCCTTCAGTGAAACTCAAACAAGAAAATCTCGACAATCGATTGGTCAACGTTAATGATTGACACCTCTATCGACCAATCAGAGTCTAGAGAATCGAAGTAAACACAAAGATTGCATATGGTCAGCAATCCTACACTACAACGTATAAACCTGTAAACAAACGGGAGCTTCCTGATTCATTTTAAACTGACGCAGAGTGAGAGGAGAAGACATTAGCAGCGTTTTTTGGAGCTGGAATATAACTTTTAATCACAAAACAGCAAAGCTAAGACAGACTTTGTGATTTCACAAATGTTTTTTTCGCGACCCTTTGGCTTCTAGCTCTCTGAGTTTTTGTCGCACAGTGAAGAGACAGACATCGTTGTAATCAGCGGGATCTCTGCTTTCACGTGACACCATCAATTGTGTGTCTGTCTTGAAGTGGTGAGGTTAGTAGAAGCACTAAATGAAATGTTCGCCGCATTTGTGTTTTCGTCACATTCCCATACAATTGCTTGGGGTTTTATTTGCGTTTCATTTAGAGGAGTTTCTCCCCGTCATTTTGGTGTGTTACATGTTTATAATGGTGCATGCTATAATGCGTTTAGATCATCTGTAGCGCATGGATCTGACGTCAGGTCTGGTTGAAAGAGGTGCACTGTGTTCTGTGTTTACATTCGACTTCTGTCTTTATATTTAGACGGAGAAGCTCGGCTGCTAATGAGATTATGTAAGCGTTTTGCCTGCAGTTTGTAGGTATCCATGCGTAAAGGAACTCCGGAGCAGGCTCAGCTCAGTGTGAGGATTTCTACTAAAACCACTCAGTCTGGCTGAGGGCAGGAGGGTCAGGCCAACAAACTAGGACTTGCACTTCTAGTAAGAGCAATTTCCCCAACCATATATTCTATGTGGGGGAAATCGCTCTAGAACATTTTTTTATGGCATTCAATTATGTTGTAAAATTGTAATTTCACTGCCGTTAAACTGCTCCAAAAATATTGAGTTTATGACAGGACTAGATAAAAAAAAAAAGCAAGAGTTACTTCTCACGTAAACCCAACAAATACTATTTTAACTCAAGTTTCAGCTCAGACACATATAACAATCCTTCTTTATCTTCTTTATTCTTCATACTATGATTAGATAACTCAGCTTAACTAGTAAATGTTCATCTGTTTATGTATCTGGTCCTATAATTATTGCTCTGAACCTTTGCCTTCCCTGTCTTTACCCATTTATGACCTCCTTCGCCCTCAGATGAGTGCACCAAGATAAAACCTGCATTTATCTAGATGTGCGTGGGTGAGCACTGAGCAAGTTTGTGTTTGTGTTTGTGCGCTGACCGTCTGGCAGAAGACGACGTCTCTTCGGTACTGCAGAGACACGTCCATGGCTATCGTCGGCGCGCTGTCCTGCATCAGCAGGAAGACCATGGACTTCTTGGCCTTGTCGCTCATCATGGCCACGCACTCGGTTAGCGTGGTGAGGAGCGGGTACAGCGCCTCGCTCCACTCGCCTGAGAAAACCAGTGACGGATGAATAAATACATCTCGGCTTTGAACCTGACAACAAGAGCTAAAGTGAACTTTTAAAGACAGAAAACGAGTGGAACAGAGACGACAGAGAAAGCAGAAGCGCTGATTAGGAACCGCTGCCAACAAATCATTCAGAAAAGAAACTGAAACTTGCAGCACAATATTTCTTTATGATATAATTATAGTGGCCTTATAATAAGAGAAGAAAAACCCACGGCGAGGCAGCATTATTTCATCTTATGTTCTTAAGTCTATGTATTATTTTTAGGGTTTTTAGGGTGTCGTTATCGAGCCTGTGGTGTTTTTTCTCACCTACGATAGCGTTTCTACAGTTTGTGCTCGTCTTCTAATGAATATTGTTGAAATGAATTTTTAAGTTGTGTGTCTGTCTGTGCATGTGTGGACGTGTCGGAGCAAAGGGTATGAAAAGTCCTTTACTAATAAAGTCTGACTGATTGATTGATTGATTGGATAAACTCCCCTGTAACAACGTCCTGCTGAACCCAAAGGTTTTGGAAACATTTTTATGACGACACTAAAACCAAAAATCAGAGGTGTAAGAATTTGCCTGAGGGAAATAATAAGTCTCTCAGGCTTTAGTTCAGGTGTTCAGCAGGGGATGCAACCCCTAGGGGTCCATTGAGGTACTGCAGGGTGGGTTGCAAAATCTTTGGTTGATTCAACATTTTTAGATATATTTTTTTTATTTCCCCCATCAATTGAAATTGATAATATTGAATGCAAAATTATGATATGAATGTATATTTATAAATAGAACTAGTTTAATACAGAAGGCATACAGTAGGTAGGGGGTCCCTACTTAATTCTTTAAGAATATTCTCTTCCTCAAATCTCATCGAGTCCTGGAGAGTGACAGAAGCATGGCGGGGAGGGGGGGTAGGTCTTACCTGGGTACGCCTCCTCGGGGGTGGGGCTTCCATCTGGAAGAGGGGATGGAGGTGCAACATGCAACATGATTAGCAAGCGCAGAGACACACAGAGAAAACACTGCAGACCAGGGTGAAAGGCCCATGCTGTAAAGCTTCTTCTAGTCTTTGGTTCGGAAGTTATTTTAATTGAACTGAAGTATTGTTTGGACAGGCATTTCACCCCGGTTCAGCAGAACAAGTCCAGTTAACACAAAGTCTGGTGTGGACTCTAGACAAAGGACGGAGATCGCACACGAAACAAAAACCTGGTTCGACTGGTTTGATCATCAGGTGACAAGAGTAAAGAGAAAAGAGGCCTGAGAGGAGCTGAAGCTGCAGTATGAACCTACAGGTCTGCTGTTCGGGGCTGGGAGGACGTGCGGAGGAGAGGGCAGGCATAGAGGAAGAAGATGGTGGTGGAGGTGGTGAGGATGAGGATGGCTGAAGAGGTTCTGATGATGATGATGATGGTATTGATGGAGACTCCTCTGACATGCTCGGGTTGATCCAGAAAGCTCGTCGTTTCCCGTCATCTTTTCACAGCCACACACAGAAGAGTCAGTTCACGCTAACAAACGTATTTATACTCAACACGTTTAATCAGAAAACAAAAAGAACCTTAAAAAGACTATTAAATGTAATAAACCTTGCTCGGCGTTACCTTTCTTACTGGCGCCGCCCTGCAGGTCGCTCTGGATACTGTCCTGACTGCAGTCACTGGGTCTCCTCTCTTTCTGAAGGAGCTGGTCGACGCGCTGGATGATGCACTCCAGCGACTTATCCACGTTCAACCACACCTTCTCCTGAGAGAACAGAACAAATATCCATGTACATACTGCATGTATGTTTGTCTCCAGTGTAAATATTTCTATGGTTTTCGTCCTCTCAGACTCACCCACTCCTCTTCATGCCAGTCCACATGCAGTGACGATCGGCTGTTGCTGCCGCTCCACTTGGCTAGCAGCGTGTCCTGGTCGTTGCGGAGGACGACTTGTTCCGACTCGGCGGAAGGCGACGCTTTGGAGGCGATGTACTCGGGCCGGGCTGCGTTCAGGGCCTGAATGGCCGAAGCCAGCAGCTTGCAGTCGCACACCGTCACCAGCTGACGAGTCTGAAAGGTAGAGGAGAACGTCTAAGTAGTGTGATGTTTTTTTTTGAGAGGGCGGGGCTTAACTGGAGGCAAAACATCTCTAACGCTTTAGCTTGTAAACGCTGGTTAGCATATTTCAACTGACTGTTTTGGCAGGAATGGACGAGGAAAACGTATTTTTTAGAGCATATACTAATAGACTCACTCCCTGAGACCGTGAGTGTTATTTTAAAAAGTTGACTCTGACTGATAGGACAATATTCACCAACCCCTACACTCACTGGATGGACGATTTGACCAAAGGCCACAATGGGGACAAAGTCCGGTCTGTTTATCAAATGAAGCCTCGGCAACAAAGATATCACAAGAAGTAACGTAGTAAATGCAACTTGTGCTTGGTCTCCCCTGAAACACACAACTAATGTTGTGATAGCTAGCCTTTAGCATAATCATTAAGAAGTAACTTAATGTAATTTCAGCCTATTCTAACCTATAACGTTATCCAGGCTGAAACGAATGATGCATTAAATATGTTGAATATTAAATAAGTGTGTGCATGTTGTCTCACTCCAATCTCTTCTATCAATCACCAAAGCCAAACCAAAGTTGTCTACAACTGCCTCCAGCTTCCTGCGGTTTTGCCTCCAGCTAACATTGTGACATTGTGGCTTAATACCTTATCAGCCAGAATAGCTAGCGTCCTCTCCAGTCCGCTGGCTGATCGGTCTTTGGCAGCTCTGGACAGCCTCTCAGCGTAGTAGCCGACCTGAGTCTTTAACGTGTTGATGTGGGCGATGATCTCTTTGGCTCGGACTATGTCCTGGGGTATGTAGACGATAGACTGCGAGCTGGAGAGGGCGCTGCTAAAGGAAGCAAAGTTGATATTTGAGCATACGCTGACGACACCCTCATATTCTCTAACAGCTATTTATCCGTTTAAGAAGTTAAAGTAGGAACTTAAACCTCTATTTTAGTAATTTAAATCCTTTTTGTTAATGTTATAGACTCATACAGACACAGATAAGGTGTTTGCATGCACATGCTCGCTCTTGACAATGGTCTTAATCGGTGGTGATACCGTTCACTTTACAAATCCAGATCCACAGTTTAGTACGGACCTGAACGTCAGTGGTTTCATTTCACAAGAGTGAAGCCATGACTGAATTTGGAAAAATGAGCGGTAAGTTGAGAAACTGTTTAGTCACATTTAAACTGGACTGTTAATTAGAGATCGACCGATATGATTTATTTTATTTTTTTTAACATCAGCATGGGCCGATGGTTGATACATGCCGATATTTGGAGCAGATACTGCTTTTTCTCCTCCATTTACATAATAAAAATGACACAATGGTAACAAATGTTACAAGGCTCAATTTAACCAAAAACAAACATTAAATTTAAAGAATTCTAACATTATCGGCCCAATATATCAGTTGTTCTCTACTGTTAATATCAATGCATCATCATTATTATCTATCATTAACATAATAAGGTACGTGATTAAGTTCATTCACATTAAAACTGCTCACCTGGTTCATCTGCAAAGCTTGAAAACATTTTGTCGCACAACTCAACACTATTTTTTTTTTTTTTTTGTGGTGGTGGTGGTGGTGGTTACAAGGCAGTGAGAGGCAAACAGTGCACATTCAAATGAAAACGAGCAAAGCAGTGCAACAACTCACCATCCCTCCTCATAAACGCTGATCGAAAAGGTAACAAAAACAAAATTAAGAGGAAGCCATAGAACCGAACTGAAGAATTAAACCAGAAATCTACAAAACAATGCACTCATTTTAAGTTTGAACCATCAGAAAGAATATAAGTCAAAAGGATGAATGAAGCAAAAGGAAAATAAGAGATAAGAGAAACATGCATTTCTTGTATTTTGGATTTGTAAATTCAAATTAAACTCACTGTTTCTTTGCCTCCTCAAACTTCTGGATGAGTTTCCTCAGGCCGCTGTTTTTAAAACCCTGGCAGTGAGCGGCCGGAGCTCCGATCGTCACCACGTCATATGTGTGTTCTGGCGAGGCGGAAAGACGAGTTTTAAATTGGGAGCTGTGATTTAAAAAGCTCCCAACTAAAAGTTTAGGATCTCACCAAAGCCCAGCTCGTCCTGCACCCTCATCCTCTGAACGTGGAGGTTGGTGGGCATGAACTCCAGCTTCCTCTCGGCCTTCAGGTTACTGGCTTTGAACGAGGGACCTGACACGGTGAGAAGAAAGGAGCTTAGCCTTCTGACATGCTAAACTGATATTTATAAGGAGCCGTTTAGAAACGTGCAGCTAACCTCTGTAATCGTTGAGGTCAGAGAGCGTTTCCTGGTAGGCCAGTATGATGCTCTGATACTGAGAGATGATCTGACGACGTAGATTCTCCCAGCAAGGCGACAACTCTCCCAGCTCCTCCAGCTCACAAACCCTGGACACGGAGAAAGAGTCAGGAAGGAGAATTTTCTGCTTCCTTTTAGCTAATATGAAAGTAAACTGAATATATTTATTTGTGTCTAGGGCCGGCCGAGCAAACCAGACATTTAGAGATTCAACTTAGGTCCAGGCGGCATGAACAAAAATGTATATTATGGTATTTTTCATAATTCTGACGGTATCATGGGATATTACGGTATTTTTTTCATGCATAATCACATGTTCACAACACGAAAGATGAAAAGAAAAAACAGGGGCAATTATGGCTTCATTTATTTTGATATATTAATTCATATTTAAACATTTATGCAACTGCTGTGTCTGTGATGTCAACAGCAGCGCAACCTGCTACCGTAATACTTGTAGACTGTGCGCAACATTTTTTTTTTCTCATTCATAAAAAGCTAAAATTGGGGACATTTTCAGGGACAGTTATAGAAATCTGGGTCGTCTGGTCACCCTAAAAAACAAAACAAAAAAAAGAACAACAACCGACGGACACCTCACAGTGACACCATGCGTTACCGATGTGTGGATCGATACTGAAATGTCGATACTTCCGATACCAGGTCTTTAAGCTCTAAAATCAATTCTAAAATCAAAATATTGATACTTTCAATACTTCAGTCGTTCGAGGTGATGTAGGAACACAGTCTTATTATGTTTTAAGTGTTTGAAGCAGCATTTTCACATATTTCATATGTTTTTTTTTTTTTTTTTGGTTGCATTAGCTCGGCTACATAGTAAATGAAGCGACTACCTCCATATACTTCAGAGTTTAAAATAAATAAATAAATTACTTACTCCAATGTCTGGCTATGATTTGAAATAAACAACTTTTTTGTTTTTTTAGGTTTACCTGACACATTATACGAAGCATCAGATCGGTATCGCCGATATCAGCCTGAATTTTACTCAGTATCGGATCACATCGCTATCACGTGTGTTTGGAAGCGCTACAGTGAAAATGCTATGCTGGTACATTAAAGATTCATATCGTACCGGTATTCGGTCTGAACCGGCATACCGCCCAGCCCTAATTCAAATAATCTGCCGTGCGAGTACCTGGCTGCGTCCTCCTCCAGCAGCAGCTTGACAAACTGTCTGGGAATGTTTAGCGACAGGATGCTCTCGGCCATCTGCTCCAGCACCCGGAGGTGGTTCCCATCCGTGGTGGGGAAGCGGTACATCCTGGACATGGTGCCTCCAAACACTGGAGGAATTCAATCATTATTATTATTATTATTATTCTTATTACTATTATTCCTTTCCTATCCGTACATGTGGTATTTTTAGATCTCTAATCTATCCCTTAGGTAAACCGATACCTCCCGCACACTGGCTGGTGAAAATCAATACATGAGAAATGAAGGATGAGGAGAAGGGCGGAAAACAGGCGGAGGGTCAAGACGCAGAAGGTTTTAGTTCAGTTCATGTGTCCTTTACAGAGTAAGATTTCTGTTTCCTCTCGTTTAGACACTTTGTGGAGCTATTGCTTCAAATTAGTGTGAGATGCAGATGTTTTTCCACACTAATTTAGGGTCCATTATAGGTACAGGGTCCTTTTTTCCCCATGTAGCCTCAGTATCTGTGTCAGTGTTTTCCGTTAAAAAGATTTCTTCCACAGCTGTTGTCCATTCGTCTTTGGTCTATGGTGCTTTCTATCCTGCCAGCTGCAGTGTTTTGAGCTGGTCCGTGTCTTAACTGGAAAATGTAAAAGACATAACCCTCGTTCTGCCTGTGCACTTTTTTTTACTTGCTTTTAAGCCTCTATCCCTGTTTCATTATAGTCTTAATTGTCTTATGCTCTTATTTTACCCATGTGGCTGTGTTTTTTAAAGGTCTATATGAATAAAGTTGGGTGGAGGACGTCGCGCTGCCTCACCAGAGCGCAGCAGCGTGTCTTTGCATAGCGACGCGTACTTGATCCGGACCCCCATCGACTCCGTCAGGCTCTCGTCCACAGGCAGCACCGTCTGCAGGACACGCGCACACACAAGCGTTACATGAAGTCACTAAAAAAAGCACAAAGACAATAAAGCTTAATCCGAAAGTCGCTCCCCGTCTCTTACCCGGCCGTTGATGCTGTCTGGTAGACGGCCGACCGACATCCTCTGATCCGCCCTCTCCTCCATCTGCCACCCGGCTACGGTGATGTTCCCCACCCGCTGGTTCTCTGCCGACCTGAACAATCAAACATGCATCAGGTGAAATTCACAACAGACTCTTATTGTGTTTATTAATTACCTGGTTTGATCTAAGGTCTGATAATATTATAATCTCCTATTTTTTTTTATTACATTTTTATTTTTATCTTTATTTTGAGTGTCCATATTTTATTCTATTTTATGTTCTTATTTTTATTTTACAGTTTTATATTCTTATTATGTTTCTTATTCCATATTTTACATTTTTAGTCTTTTTAATTTTTATTTTACAGTTTTTTATTCTTATTTTTTGTCTTTATTTTGAGTGTTTCCATTTTTTATTTTACAAATTTATATTCTTATTTCTTATTTTCATCTTTATTTTGAGTGTTTCCATATTTTATGTTGTTATTTTTATTTTACAATTTTTAATTCTTATTTTTTGTCGTTATTTTGAGTGTTTCCATATTTTATTCTTATTTTTATTTTTTATTTTACAGATTTATATTCTTATTTCTTATTTTTTATCTTCATTTTGAGTGTTTCTATATTTTATTATATTTCACAATTTTATATTCTCCTATTTTTCATTGTTATATTTATTTTGACTCTTTTATTTTATTTTATGTCAGTCTATTTTTACTGTTCATATATCTTCCTATGTTGTTCTATATTTTTATTTATTTTTTGTCTCCAAGTCCTTTTTCTTGTTTCACTCATGTATTTTCGTCTTTGAATGGCATTTATTTGTTTTGAAAGGTTCAACATGAGTAAAATTTATTCACTGATTGATTGAGAAATGCTGCAAAATGTGATAAAACTAAGAGCTAACGCCTTCAAACGGTAATCACCTAAATGTTTGAGCTCGTGCGCACAGACAAGACTTTCCCAGTTGGAGTAACTGAACAACTAAAACCACGAATCTTTCGTCACATCCTGTTTCCCTTCAGAGTTTGTACATGCCAACCACAAACCAACGTCAAGGTTATTATGACAAAATTTGACAACATGATACGGATGGATCCTATTACATTTTACGTAAAATCAAATATGCAAAACCGTGCAAGTAAATACACATCTTTGGGAGCTAAATATTAGAAATTTTGCTAGTTTTTCAAAACAACTAAAAGATTTTAATTACCAAAAACTGGCAAAATTAAATGAAAAATATTTCAGATTATGAACAGAAGCAGCTTGTAAATTATGTTTCCGATTAAATAAACTGTTACCTCAGTTCCAGCTGTAATCTGTGACTCTTCTCTTGCAGCAACTCCTTCACTGGAAAAAGTGCAGATCCCAACATGTACATCTGGAAAGAAAGAGCAACCCATGTTCAACGGCAACCACTTGTTTTTGACTCATAAAGCAAAGATAAAAACCCACGAAAAGCTCGTACTGTGCCCTGTGAGCGGTCCTTCACGTCGTAGACGGCCAGTTTGACCTGCGTCTGCTGGTTGATGTTGGAGTCCTGGAAGAAGGCGATGCTGCTGAGGAAGATGGGGTTACTGGTGCCCTGGAGGAAAAAAAACGGACACAGCACGACTCAAGATCATCAACTTAAACCAAAATATCATCATATTTTAAATGCAGCTTAAAATACACGTTGTATACATGTACATCAGATGACAGTGATAATTCACTGGACAAACTGAGGCAAAAAAACAATATTAATTCAAATTATCCATGTGCAAACTGTGTACTCTTAGTTCCTTCTTCCATTTAAAGTTAAAGCTTTAAATTTCGATGCTACTTGGCCGTCAACTTCTTCGACTGGAACGCCATGCAGCAAGGTGGCAGAGAAACCCAAAACATGACTTTTTGTTTTAAAATCGGTGATGTATAGGAACGAAATATCGCGATATATCGCCATATCGTCGATATTTTTTCCCACCCCTACTAGGAGACTGATTTCCTTCTGAACTGTGCACGTGTGCAAGATGCCGCTTGGAAGTGAAGAGCTCATATTACATATTTATGCTGCTACTGTCAATAGGCCTGCTACCGTAATACTTGTAGTCTGCGCGCAATGTTTTTTCACAAAAAGCTTAAATTGGGGATATATTTTTGGAGACAGCTTTAGTCGGGGGACGATTGGTCACCTTAAAAAAACCCAAACAACTGACACGACACCTTTTTTTTTTTTTTTTTTGGTTCTGCCGTGTCATTTTTCAGACCTTTCCATCTTCACCACCTCACAGTGACACAGTCGCACCATGTGTGTTTAGAAGCGCTAGACTGAAAATAGTGTCCAGTGTCTTGTGGTGCTACGTTCCAAACAATGTGTAATCAAATACACCGGTATGTCAGTATATTAAAAATTCATATCATGATGGAACAAAATACCACCAATAATTTATCAACTCAAACAGCTGAAATCAGACATTAGATGGGACTTAAATGGAGGAGCAGTCTGACCTCGATGACTTCGGTCTGGGCGTGTTTGGTCCAGAAAGCTTGCGGTGGCGTCGTGCAGCTCACTGCTACAAAGCTGTTGGGTTTCCGATCCAAAGCAGGAGTCACCAGGTCGTTGCACACTTTAGAAAACAAGTCTCAGCATCAACAATGAACCAGACGCCACAGTCTCACCACATTCAATGAAAGCTCGACTCACCCACGCTGAACTCCAGCACCGGCTCGTCCGGGTCCTGACTATTTCCTGGAAGAAGAGATTTAATCAGCGTGAGAAATTTTTTTTAATTCCTCTCGTGAACCAATAAAGAGAGAGACGTCCTTTACCTGCCAGAGCCAAGCTGATCATCTCATCGGACAGCTCGAACGTGTTGGCCCGGTACACCGACCACGGCCTCTGGGTCCTGGAGCCGCGCTCCCTGCCCCCCGCCATGCCGGTCCGACGAGAGTGGGCGACGGCAGGAGGCCTGAACACACACCCTCACGCACACGGTCGCACACTCCCATGTGACGAGGCCCTCCCGCTGCTCCACGCGACGCTTCGCCTCTCTGACAGGAAAAGAAACATCCACCACTTCATTCATTATTATTATTTCATGTGTTGCAGACTGAAATAAATAAATAAATAAATAAGCGTCATCACAACGAGACTGAGAGAGGGAAGTAGAAGAAGTAAATGAAGAACGAGAAGAAGGTGACGACAGTAGAGGGGGGGGAGGAAGGACAACACTGGTACAGAAACGAAAAAGAAGAAACTGACTTAAGACTGAGAAGAAGGAAACACACGGAGAAGAACAGCTGAAGAATGAGAAGAAGAAACTCAAAAGAGGAAAAGAGAGTAAGACGACTATGGAGAAGTCACAAAGACGCAGAAGAAGAAGATGATTTTGATTTTGAAGAAACTGAGAAGAAGAATTATCAGAAACTCAACATGAAAACTGTCGAAAAAAAAAAACGTTAGACAAAACTGGAGGGGGAGGAGGATATGGAGAACAGAAATAAGGAACAAGATACAGAGAGTAAAACTGAGCACGAACACAAAGCAAGTACCAGCTAAAAACTTCCACGACTCAAACGTTTAGATGGATTAACAGACCCTCAAAGACGACGGAGAAGGAGAAAACTTGAAGACTTTCTGGAGCTGCATATAAATAAATATGGTTGAGGGAGCAGAGAGCATCATCTGTAGCCTCCAGACTCTCAGCACGTGTGATTTGTCCGAGTAAACATGTGAAAATATATATAAATATGCACCACAGGGCGGGAAAAGGACATCTGCTTTAGCTGTGGATAAATAAAAAGATGGTCTCTTATTATATTTCTATCCTCCCTCCTCTAAATGTCTCGGGCTGTGGACCAACAACTGTCCTCCTCCTCCTCCTCCTCCTCCTGCTGCTGCTGCTTTCGTTCTCTCTGTCCCATTTAGGTGAACAGCAATTAGCCCATTTGGAGCAGAGCTGGAAACGCCAGGGACGCTAGCTGGCTCGAACGGAGAAGCACAGTGGTCTAGTTCACGTCGGATGAGTTATGCTCCATTTATCATTGAAAGGAGACCATGTTTCATTACAGACTCTGAAACGTCCTGCAGAGAGAGACAGAGCGAGAGACGCCTCCTTTTAATTGTGGGTCTGGGTTAATATCTGGCAGCCTACTTCCTGATGACAGTGTCCCACTTTGGTCGGTGCCACCACTGTAAACATCTGGAGCACCAGCTGCAGGCCTGCGTGGATGGAGGACAATTTACCTGATTTACATTTGCATTTGAATTCAGTTTGCATGGTGCAAACTGAATCTGATACTCCTACATTTCCATAAACACACTCTGGGGTGACTCCTTCATCTGATAAATAGTCAAAATGCACTCGCTGGACACTTTATTAGGTACACCTTGCTAGTAAACGGTCGGGCCGACCTTCGTCTTCAGAACTGCCTTAGTTCTTGGGTGTCATACTTTCAACAAGGTGTTGGAAACATTCTTCATTGACATGACAGCATCACACAGTTGCTGCAGATTTGTCGACATCTATGATGAGAATCTCCCGTTCCACCACATTGCAAAGGTTCCTCTATTGGATTGACATCTGGTGACTGTGGAGGCCATTGGAGTACAGTGAACTCACTGTCAGTTTGAGCTTTGTGACATTATCCCTCTGGAAGTAGCCGTCAAAAGATATGTCCACTGTGGTCATAAAGGGATGGACATGGTCAGCAACAATACTGGCCCAAAGTGTAGAAAGAAAATATCCCCCACACCATCACACCACCACCACCAGCCTGAACCGCTGATACAAGGCAGGATGGATCCGTGCTTTCATGTTGTTTAAATTCTGACCCTATAATCAAGACTCGTCAGACCAGGCAACGTTTTTCCAATCTTCTATTGTCCAGTGTTGTCCTCCTCTTTTTGGGACCATTCTCTGTTAAACCCTAGAGATGGTTGTGCGTACTTGTGGTTCAGCGTGGTTGTGATGCTCGGTTTGAGCTTCAGCAGGTTGTCTTACATGAATAAATGCACTGAATTGCACCTATGTGATTGGTTGATGAGCTATATGTGCTAACAAGCAATTGAACAGGTGAACCTAATAAAGGTGTGAAGTGAACATCTGGTTATCAGCATTTATTTAATGAACGTTAAAGGTTGGAGTGGAAGGATGAGGACTGAACTGTGTGCCTTCTGGTTTGATCCTGGCTCTTTGCAGTGGGTGAGTGGATGGTAGAGCAGTCTATAAAAACCCACACAGCCCCAGAGCAGTGTCCTCAGTATTCGTCCATCACCACCAGGCTGATATAAATACATAATTCTTCCCTTGCAAGGTGCACAACACAAACACACACACATCACCTGCTACATGTTTTTCTTTCTTTCTGAAGTGTGACTATACTCAACAAAATGTCCAGACTCAATGTTCACAAACCTGGAAGAAACTTTCCAGCGTCTCAGCCAACTGAAGTCACTTTTTCCACTCAAGAGGCCAAAAAAACACCAGAGAGAGGCTTAGGATGTTCAGGTTTGCTTATCAGAAACCGGCTTCTACACATGATCCAGTTCAAAGCCGTGGGATTTTTTTACTGAACTTGGTTACTGGTTTCATCTGCCCTACTACCTATAGAAAAGAGTACATTAAATTAGAGTTGTCCTCTTAAAAAGCTGCTTTTCACATCCTCCGCATTATTTCCTGCCACCTCTCCTCTGCACTGGTACACATGACAGTGACCGATTTAACACCTCAAATCAATTAAGTGAGCTCTGGGAATTCACCCTCCTGCCAAGCAGCACAAACAGAATATCATGAGCAGCGCTCAACGGACATCACGGAGGGGGAAAAGCCGCCATATAAGGCAGCTCCAAATTTAGCCGCCACGGCTCGTCAGTGTGTGTAGGTTTGTGAGTCACATGAACTGGGGCACACACACACACACACACACGCATGCACTGGATAAGCCGAGGTAAATCCACACCAGAGCTCCTGACACAGAAAAGAAAAAAAAAAACTCCTCCATGCAGGATTCACAAAGTGGATTTTGGTTTATTGGGAAGTGTAAACAGGTTACCTGCCCCTGATGGACGGTAGGTAGAACAGGAACGAGCACAAAATGCTACAGCCAAAATAGAGCATGCTGGTGGAAGATTCAGTACGTTTACGTGCACGTGAAAGAAATTATTGCCTTAATCTGACTTTAACCGGACAATTTAGGTGCATTTGTGATTTGCTCCCTTTTGGAGCCTCAAGTGGCCGCTTGATGAACTGCAATTTTTTGCACTTTCACATGAGCTTCATCCCTTTAGACCTGGAGGTTGCCGCCTGGTCGTCGCCCAACCTGCAGCCTGCGACTCCCCAGTGTTCAGCCACATTTTGAATTCTGTCCATTGGTGCGTTACGGTAATTCAAATAGCTTTTTTCTTTATGTGCAACCAGATGTTCAGAGTTAAAGAGTTAAACACGTTACTCCGACTAAAATCTGACTAAAATGTGATCTGAAATCGACAAAAGAAACATCCCAGAACGCCGGTCGTAGAAGAAGAAGGTAAACCCAGTCGGTAGAAGAGATTAAAACAGATGAAATGCCAGTCGGCCACATGAACGACTCCAGTTGTTTATTATATGGCGTATTAGGTGAACTAGGAAATGGGGCCGTATTAATGTGGTATTAATCCGCTGACAAGACACATAACGTGGAGGAGGACGACATGTTCCCGTCAGGTATTCGATTTACTCCGTTGCACGTAAGCTGGGGACAAGGACCACATTCAGAAAGTCGAATTAAGCGTGTTGCGGGAAAACAATAGCATCAAATTGCCTTTAGACTTCTAAGAAGCTGCAAGGCTTCAAAACCATTTGCAAAAGGGGCAAAGGAGACATAGAAGTGGCCGTGAACTCCTCCTTCTTTTGCATGAGAGGGCACCACATCACGTAAATGTTAGTTCCTTCAAGTCGGCACCTTATCTTCCCGACACTAGGAGCCTCAGATTAATTAACTCCTCCTGTAAGAGTTTATTTTGGAAGATGCTATAAAGATCTTTAAAGTTTCTAAACCTGTTACCATTAGCCTCACATGCTGTCTGTGCAGCTCAGATCTGTGTTTGGCTTCGTCCTCGGCCAGAAAAGACAGATTTGGAGAAAGAGAGGCAGAGAGCAAGAGAGTAAAGAGTCCAGTTGACCATACATGGTGAAACCACATTTTACAGCCCCCTCTTTGCCAGGAGCCTTTCACACACTGAGGACATGCTCGCTTCTCCAATAATATGGAAAAGAAAAAGAATAAATGTGAAATAGTTTCACTTATCAACCAAAGACGCAGCAGGTTGTGATTGAATGGAAAGTTTGGGTTAATGGTGCAGCTTTAAGAGCATATTTGATATTGTGGACATCATTTCTCCTAATAATAATCCAACCAAAGTACCAGAAAATAAAAACGTCCCATCAGCTCCGTGATGAACACATTTGATAACAGAGGTGTCCCCTGTGTGCCCATGGACCCTCAGGGATATATAGCATGAATAATTTCCTTAGAGGGAGCGAGCAGCTGTGTCCCTTTCACATGAAAATGAGCATCGCCCACACCCTCAAACACAAACACACTCAGTTCCCCCCACCCCACCCCCTTCCTCACATTTGGCCTCCAGCTATTCCTCAGTTTATTCCAGTTAAATTCTGCAAATACCGCAGCCCCTCCATGACCTCGCATCGCAAAATCTCAAGATATTAATGAAGGTTTCCATTCCTGCCTCTAAACTCCTCTCAAATGTAAAACCTTTATGAACGTCTGGTGCAACAGGCTCCTGCAGGAGCACTGTTGTTCACTTTCACTTGTTGGCATCGGTGTAAAGCAGACATAATGAACTATAAAATTATTTCCGCTAAACCGCTGCTGAAAGGCGGCTTAAAAGGAGCATACAGAGCTCACGCATTCGGTGTGTGTGTGTGAGAGAAGCTGCTTCAGCATCACTTCCTTCTCATGTTTCAGGAAGTGTCTCAAAACAGTCAGTCTGGGCTCAAAGCAGCAACCTCAAACCATTTTAAATCAACAAAAAAACTATTTCTATTTCTCTGCAGCGTGAACTTCTATTTGCATTCAATTAAGACTCGCAGGGTTCAAACGGGCCTTTAAACAGGGACAGGACCATCAAAAAGTCCTGAACGCCACATAGATACACACTCGGCCACGACCGTGCAGTTAGAAAACACTTTCGTTTTTGCTTTCACTGGTTAACAATTAAAAAACATCCGTTAAGACAATCATTTGGAAAAGCTTATAACTCGCAAATCATTAAAAAAAAAAAAAAAACACAGAAGAGAAAAATAATTAAACATTTTCTGCAGAAACCTCTCAACTGGTGCCTCTGATCGTACCTACGCGACACAAAAATAAGCACGAGGACGTATTATGGTTTCACAGAGACCAGTCAAGGTGGAAACCGCAACCTTCTTTTGTGCATAACAGAACAGAGACAAATGAACCCACCAGCGAGGGGCATCCGAAGAGGCGCGGTGAAAGCAGAAGTGAGCAGACGACGACTAAAAACTGCAAGCACCAGTTCCTGCAACGCGAAGGAAGCAATCAATGAGAGACTTGCTGACAACGAGCACAAGGTTTGAGGCAAGAGGTTGACCAGGAACAATGAAACCAACGAAGAATCTCTGAGGTTTCATTTGTCTGCTGATCTCCTCCGATTCCTCAGATGCTAGAATTAATAAAAACTGAATATTTAGGACAATATATCAGGTGTGTATATATATATATATATATATACATATACAAGTACTAAACAGGTGGCGCTTTCAGGTGGTTTTACCAGAGGAAGAAAGAAGCAGAAATTGTACTTACGTTAAAGTCAATACTGTTCTGAAGAAGTACTTAAAATGGAACTTAAAATGCATGCGTGCTTTAAATGCATTTTTCCATTAAACATTAAAAGATCTTGATCTTGTCTGTGTCTGTTATTTGATTAAATTGTCCACTAAAACCCATTTAAATAATAAAGAAATTGTTTTGGGGGCAAATATCATAATGCCATTAAAATGTGATTGATTGCGATTGATTCATTATAAAGCCTCTAGTTAATGAGATTAATTTTTTTTTATTGTATTTATTGTATTGGACCATGTTTGGTATAAAGTCATAAAAGTGTAGTGAGCTACACTTGGAAATCAGCTTATTATTTTAACTTCTCAAAGGATTATTAAACCGAATACAATATTACTTGTGGTTCAGCGTGTAATCATGACACCATTGACCTGCTCTGAATAATACTGTCAGGGAAACAGTGACTCATCTCACTACAGTCACATTAGAAAGGCAGGGGAGACAGGCCTGACAATACAATACAAAACAATTTTACTCCAACGTATTTAAAATGTTGAAATAAAGACACTACTATTATATTAAAAGCATCTATACATGTGTCTGCTGTGCTATAATTATTCATTATAACACCAAATAAGACGTTACAATCCCCTGTGAGGCTAAATGCAACAAAAATAAATAATCATCCTGGTTTAATTATTAAAGTTATTTTTAAATTGAGTCACGATACGAGTCACGATACTTGAGTCACGATACATATCACAATATTTATCAAGATACTTGAGTCATGATATGATACATATCACAATACTTGAGTCAGGATACAATATGTATCGCGACACTTGAGTCACGATACCTATCACAATAAATATCACGATACTTGAGTCAGAATACATGTCATGCTACTCGAGTCATGATATGATACATATCATAATGCTTGAAATCAGATACAAGTCACGATACTGGAAATCTCACAATTATAAGATACTGATCTACAACACTATTGAGTCAGGATACAATATGTATCGCGATACTTGAGTCACGATACCTATCACGATAAATATCACGAAACTTGAGTCAGAATACATGTCATGCTACTTGAGTCATGATATGATACATATCACGATACTTAAATCATGATACAAGTCACGATACTGAATCACGATAAATATCACAACACTTGAGTCACGAAGCTTGAGTCACGATACTTGAGTCATGATATGATATATATCACAATACTTGAGTCAGGATACAATACGTATCACGATACTTGAGTCGCGGTACATATCACAATATGTATGAAGATACTTGAGTCATGGTACTTCTTACGATACTTGCATTATGCATGATACGTATCATGATACTTGCATTACGTATGGTACGTATCACAATACTTGAGTCATGATATGATACATTATTGCAATATAACGATACTGCGATATACACATTGTTTACATGTACATCAGATGACAGTGATAATTTATCGGACAAACTGAGTCAAAAAACAATATTATCCAAACAATATCCAAAAGATCCATCTCCAATTTGTTGCACTTGTACAGAAGAAGTGGTGGAGGACGTGTGGAAGTCGTTCACGATATTGTGTCAGAAGAATTAAATATCACGATATATTGCCATATCGATATTTTTTCCCACCCCTTGTTGTTGTTAGTTTTCAGATATTTAGTTTAACATCAGATTGATTAATTACAGACCATGAAAACCACACTCCAATCCGATGTTAATTTTAATAGTTTGGTGTACTTTTCTACTTTCTTATCTTTTGTGTGTACAGTTTCAGTTTCTCCTACGAAGAGGGAGCGTTTATCACGATTCTTCTTACAACCTCCAGGCTTGTGTCCTTTCTCTCTCTTTGCTTTAACGGCCGAATAAGTCATTGGTGCAACGGACGTTTGTGTGGTCGTGAAAACACTCTGAGAAGCGCGAGTGTTCAGAGAGGTGTGAAAAGACAGGCTAGCAGCACGACAGCAGCGTGATGGTGCATTTCCTCCCTAACAGGCTCATCTGAAGACGTAAAAGCAGCTTTCCCACATCTGAGCAGGTTCGACTGATTGACTTTCCACATTTAATGGACGTAAACAAACTCACGCTGCAGACGGCGTCACAAGGAGAAGAGACTGCAGCTCGCCGACAGCTCCCTGCTTCACCAGCGCTCAGTTAACTCCTCCTCCTCCTCCTCCTCTGGCTGATCTGCAGCAAAAACAGCATCTGCTCTTCATGACGCTTCTGCCCACAGTCACGGACCAAATCCACAGCGATCACACCGACGGGGGTTCATCCTTTGCAGGGCCGAGACACTTCTCAGAAGAGGCGTTTCTCGCGGCGTGGAGTCGACTCGCGTCCACAGTGGGAGGAGAAATCACGTTTTCTGCCACGCTCCAAAACACGCACTGTTGCATTTGATGCTTCTCCGTTTTCCCCTGCGCTCATTAATTATTAAATGAGTCGTTTAATATCCACGCACGAGCACCTCACTTCAACCAGATATTTTCCAGCCTGGCGGCATGAAGGCTGCAGAAATATATGCAAAGGGAATTCTGAACTGGAACTTTCTTGTTGTGTATTTTGTTGGAGCTGGAAATCAGTTAAGCTCATATATTTGAATATGATGCAGCTACAAATTCTCCTCATCTTGTCAGCTCCATCCATTCGAAACAGACGGGTGAATAGGCAGCATCAGGTGTGGGACGTCTGAGGACGAATCGAAAGGCTTCTGCAGAGCTTGGAGACGAGCGATGTTGTCATATCACACGATGATATGACGATATCGTCAAATCAGAACCCATCGACACGGCTCAGACAGACTCACCTGTCTCAGTGAATTCTACAATTGAATGGGCTTCATCTCTCACTCTAAACGTATTCAGCTGAAGGAGATTAACGACCAATCAAGGCCTAAATCAACAGTCCCAACTTTTAAAATGTGAATATCTGCTACTTTTCTTTCTCATCAACTGAATTTCCTCCAGTTTGAAGTTGTTGGTGGAACAAAAGAAGTGATCTGGACATGTTGCCTTCAGCTGCAGGAAATCAGAAAAGTAGTTTTTTTCCAGTTTCGGATCATTTTAAAGAGAAACTAATTGATGAATAAGAACAGTCCTTTATATTCATCTCATTTAAACTGATGCTCAACCTGTAGACCCAACACCTCACAGCTGCAACCAATGGAAATGATTGATTTCTTTCTGAAGCTGAACATTCAAGTTATTAAAGTTACAGCTAAATAAAGCAGTAAACTAACAAATCTTTCCATTTAAGATGCTGTGTCCATTCAAACGAGTCCCTTTGCTTTAACGTAATCACTTAATCATTGTCCTCCTGCCAACAGAGAAGGTCTAGTTTGGAAAACAACCACTTTGAGACATTTCCAGTCACAGGGACACCTTGATAAAGTTGTTCTCATCAGAGAGGAGGAACAATCTGTCCTCAAAGAGGTTGAAGCGCGCACATTCAATCTGGAAATGTCTTTTTAATTTTCCCCGGCTGAAAAATGGGTGGAAAAGTGTTGGTGTTCTGCAGCAGAACTTGAAACTATCTGGTCCGGACTGATGTTTGGATCAGTGCGACAGAAAGGGTGACAAACGGAGATTTGTGTGGAAACGGACAGAGCAGAGGTTTTTCCTCGGAGTACGGGGAGCTAAAAACAGACTGAAAAAGTACACATTCCTCTTTTGAGGATGAGCTTCATTGTTTAACACAAAAACAAGCATTTGACGTATTAAGGTTCAACTCCCTCAACATCTTATTGGCTCAGAGGGAAGCGCACGCTTTTGTTGAACAATATGTAAAGTGAATCCTGAAACGTGATTCATCAGAAGTTATGGGTGATTACAGGTTGTCTAGATAAAGTTTGTCATCATCTGCTTGCACCTGTGTACTCTCCAACCACTCCAACTCAGACCAGCTGATGAAGTACAAGTTTACATTGGATCTTGCTCACACAGTCAGAGCGAAGGCCTCATTTTCAAACATCCTCCTAAACAGCATCATCAGCTCTTTGAAATCCATGTCCAGCTGACCTTGATGCTGCACAGAGAAACTCTAAACCAGCAGACACACACACAGACACACACAGACAGAAACAGACAGAAACAGACAGACTGCAGCGAGCTGTGAGGACCACATGTGTGCATCCACCCAGACGTAGAAATACACAGAAATGTGTGTAAATATATCCACATATAACTACACGCTCTTAGAAATGACACTGTGAACGGACCAGGATGAGTGTGGAACCGGATATTATTGACATAGTATAAAGCAAGGACGCAGAAAAACGTGACACAGCAATAAATGTTTGCAGAAAATGTTCCTGATTAAGTTGCGTAATAGCAGCAGCAGTGTTTCTCAAAGGAGCCGCGAACATGTGTCCTCTCACTTTGAGCTACTTTGAATGAATAAACCAAAACTCACCGGCTCGGCTGCGTGCTGTCACAAAATATCCGCTTACTGACCAAAAACACAACTATTGTGAGGAGAGTGCCCGCCCTGTTTCGCTCAGTGTCTCTTTTCTCTTTGGATGAAGCCGCAGTAACAACAGCCGCTGGCCACGCCCCCTGCGTAACGCGTACAGTGCGTCATCACGTAAGTCTGTGACACATACGTACTGTTTTATTTTATTTACCTCTAAATCACTAAAAAACACAATAAATCCTCTATTTCCTACAAACATGTAAATAAACACTAAAATGCATCAACCTGATTTAATTAATACATTTATTCAAGTTATTTTTCTACTAAAGTATTTCAACGTTTTACTAATACACTCACAATTTGTCAAATTTCCCATCATTTACTTTAACCAACACAGCATCAGCATTACTCATTTTATATCACATGGCTGCTTTTATATTTACAATTAAAAGAACAACATCACTGTACTCTGTATAATTTTTATTTGTTTTATTTTATTGAAAACATACAAATTGCAAAAAACATTTCTCAGAAAAATGGCAGACTTCCTGTACTCTGACTTCTATAATTACTCTTTAATATTAGAACGTTTCCCACTTTTACTCTGTATTTTATGTGGTATTTTCAATGTTTCCTGACACAAAGTAAAAGAAATACACAAAGAAAAACGCTTCCCACGTAGAAGAACTATTTTGTGCTAAATGTTAAAATACACGTATACTGTGATTTAATAACAATAATAATAATATATATTCAGCCCTGACTCCATGAAGGTCTTTAGTGGAGATTTGGCTCCATCTAGAGGTGAAAATTCAAGAGGAACTGGACTTTATTTGTTGGTTCTGTTAGAATAGATTGATTGCAGCTCTGTTGATGATGTTAAATGAGAAACATGTGGATGAAGCTCTCCTCTTGACTCCACCTCCCAGTAACATGGTCCAGTCAGAGTCTCTCTACACACAAGCTGCTGCTGATTCAACCTCTGGATCATCAGGACTCAGCTCATCCTCTCTCAGCTCACATACCGTCCTGTTTACCTTTACTTCCACCTACAGAGAGAAGAAGAAAGAAGAGAGGAGGTGTTTTAGTGTTTCCAGAGACTCTTTTCATAGGTGTCAGTCAGTGATGCAGCACATCAGTATAAAGAGCCGAGCTGGGGACTTCAGTCTGTTTTCCAGAATGCTGCTGTGGAAGCTCAGCCAGCTTCCTTTCAGATTCATGTTAACCGTGTTGGAGCTGGAACGCTCACAGACTGCACAGACTTTTAGCTTCAAGTCTGTTTCCTTCTGAAATTTCTCTCAAGTCCACAGAGAGGGAATAAATGCTGAGAGTCTCTACGCTTCATTACTGCAACGAAACACTTTAGTGATGTTTCCCGCTGTTCCACTGCATTAAAGAGTCTGAGTGTCGTTGATGAAAATCTCATGTGTTTCTGAAGCATCAGATGACTAAGAAAACATTGAAGATATCTGATGAAACTAATGACATGAGATACGATGTGTTGATGGACCTCAGCAGAGGTTCGCTCTGTAGAAAGTACCAATGGTTACTAATGTAATGATGGTTCTGTGATTTACAGGCTTCAGTCAGACTGATCTCAGAGTGTGACAAAGATGAAAATGATCAGTTGTTAGTTTTGAGGTGAGAGAACAAAGGAGTCTGTGAAATCAGAATTGATGAATGAGGACCACTGTCTCTATTAATCTAGAAGGCTGCTCAGCTGGAATCCACATTTATTTCCTGAAAACTTCAACCATATCATGCTTAGGATGATCTGATTGGTCGAATGTTGTCTCTGTCTTCTGTCCAGTCTGTCTCCATCTCCTATGACAGCATCTCTGAAGAAAACAGCAGCAGGTTTCAAGGGAAAACACTTTAGATTCTTTTGTTAGTACAAAAACTACTGAATGAAGAATGAACTGACTCCATAACCTCCACCACCTCAGGAGTCTCCTAGTCTACAGTCTGGACTCTCCAGATAAACTATCACAGATGTTCACTCCTGAATCTTCAGGTTGTTTTGACTCAGGTCCAGATGTTTCAGGATGGGAGGGGTTGGACGTTCTGAGCTGGAGACCAGTGTATCAAAGCTGATCTTGACAACCAGCAGAAACTCAATCTGAATAAAGAATAAAATGGATGTTAATAAAATCACTGATATCAATCAGATGTTGTCTGGTTTTAATGTTCAGATCAACATTACTACGTTCCTAATCAATGAGCTGTTCTCTAAAATTGGTAGAGTGGACTTTGTCCTTGCTGTTATTGTGGATCATCTCATGTCCAGCCTTCTACAACATCATCCAACATCAACACAAACATTCAGACCTCTATGCTGGTCAACCACACTTCAAGAAACTATGCTGGCATGGATCTGGATGTGTGTGTTTGTGTTTGTTCTGGATACAGATGTGACTGTTTAACACAAATTAATAACATTCATTTACTTTAACAATAAAAAGACATTTGCAACAAACTGACCAACAAAACAAAACAAAAAAAAAAACATGTCGTTGAGATGATGAATGAAATTAGGAAGAAACAAAAAAGAACTAAAGGGAATGAAAGCAGAAACTGAAAAACTAAAGATTTAAGTTTTATATGAAACATAAATTAAGTTCAGTTTGATGAAGACAAATCTGATCCACAAAATAGTAACAGTACCATCCAGTGGAATGACCTCAGAGGTCTCCAGTCTACAGTGGACCTCTCCAGAAAACCACTCAGATGTTTCACTCCTGAATCCTTCAGGTAGTTTCCACTCAGGTCCAGATGTTTCAGATGGGAGGGGTTTTTTTTTGGACTTCAGAGCTGAGACCAGAGGGGAATCACAGCTAATCTTGACTCAACATGCAGTACCTTAATCTGAAAATAATAAAGGTAAAGATGTTAATAAAATCCCTGATTAATCAATCAGTGTGTCTCAGGTTTTAATGTTCAGATCAACATTAATACGTCCTAATCATTGAGCTGTTCTCTAAAATGAGTCCACTTCACTGAAAAAATAGAACTTTTTCCCCGGATTCCTCTGCCTGCCTCATCATTTGTCGCACTCGGTTGATCACTCAACACCCCTACCTGACACTTATGAGCAGGAAGAAATGTAAATCTTTATGGGTGGTAGTTGTATATGAAAATAAAGTTCAGATTAAAAACATATTAGATCCACAATAGTAACAGACCTCCAGTGAACTGATCAGGAGTCTCCAGTCTACAGTCTGGACTCTCAGAAAACCACACAGATGTTTCTCTCCTGAATCCTTCAGGTTGTTTTTGTAACTCGAGGTCTGTGTTTCAGATTGGGAAGGGGTTGGACTTCAGAGTGAGACCAGAGAATCACAGTGATCTCTGACAAACTGCACCAAATCAATCTGAATGAAGAATAAAAAGATGTTGAAAAATCCACTGATAATCAATCAGATGTTGTTAGGTTTTATATGTTCAGATCTACATTACAACGCTAATCAATGAGCTGTGTCTCTAAAATGAGTAGATGTGACTTGGTCCTGGTGTTATTGTGGTCTGGACCAATTCTGGACACGATAAAAAGTATAATAATTCATTAAATTATTTCTAAATTTTTATCTCAAATATAATAATTAAATACCTAAACTAAATGACCTGTATGCAATTTTATTTATGTATTTATCCATTTATTTATTTATTGATGCACTTTCACATGCACCACAATCATTTATTCAGATGAGGGGGGCTGTCCACACTGAAAAAAATGAAGTGAATAGTACTGTTTCTTTGTCATGCGGTTGAGAAGATGTGATACACTACAAACATCATGTACTGGACACGGGACTCCAAATACTCCATTACTGTTATTTCTACCTGTATGCTATGCCAAAGTATGAAAGTACTAGTTCGTCAACGTCAGTGATCATCCTGTATGTCACATATCTGACGTTTCCAGATAGATAAGAGCAGGAAAATAGTTGGAATCCTGTGAGTCTCTGGTACACTTAATTCCTTTTAAACAGGTGAGGTGGATGCCGACCTAGTGGCAGGACAGACACGGTCTCCAAGCAAATGTAGCACCTCCTCCATGATATCGAGGGTGGACGCTTGGAGTGGTGTACATGACTAAATGCAACAAGTTATAGACCGGGTCCACTGCAAAAGGTAATTAGTCCTGACTGGACATGTTTTATGACACTTTCTGCCAATTCAGCTAAAGGTGCCTCGGCTCCAGAGCCTGCCGTTGCTGCGCTATTTCAAATCAGCTACCTGGCTGCTGTGAAAAGGGCATGTGCAGTCTATCCGTTGCACTCATTTGTGGACAGGCCCCCCTATTTCTCGAATGTCACTTTGTTGTCACAAGAAATAAATAGTATTTATGGACATATATTTAGGTGTTTTTTTATTTTAATTCATTATTTATGAGGTATATATTTATTATGTTTTTATTGTGTCGACAAAAATTCAGACAATAGTATTCATGCAACACACATCAAGAACATGCTGCATGGATCTGGATGTGTGTGTTTGTGTGTTGTCTGGATGTAGTTCTGACTGTTTATCAATTACAAACATTATTTCTAACAAACAGATTTTCTTTTTTTTTTTACCTTTTTTTACTTATACATTTTTCTTGCAAAAAACAAAAACACGTCTTTGAGATTTGAGACTAAATTTAGGAAAAGAGAAAATCTGAAAACTTGAAAACTTAAAGGAAATGAAGCTACAACTGAAAACTAAGACTTTAAATTCTATATGAACATAAATTAAGTGAAGTTTTGTAATTTAACAAATCAGTTCCGCAATAGTAACAGACATTCAGTGAATGACCTAGGAGTCTCCAGTTTCGTCTGGACTTCTCCGAAAAACCTCACTGATGTTTCTCTCTGAATCCAGCAGGTTGTCTTTACTCAGGTCCGAAGTTTCAGTTGCGGGTGGGGTTCGACTTCAGAGCTGAGACAGAGAATCACAGTGATACTCTGGTCAACAGCAGGAATTCAATCTGAATAAGATAAAAATTTGTTAATTTAATTCATTGATATTCTATCAGATGTGTTCAGGTTTAATGTTCAGATCATACATTAATACGTACTCTATTCTATGAGCTGGTTCTCTAATTGAAAGTGAGTGACTTTGTCCTTGTGTTAATTGTGGATCATCATCATGTCAGCTTATACTCACATCATCCAAAAATCAACACAACATTATGACAACTATTCATGTCCAACCACACATCAATAACATTGCTCTTGACCTCAAGTCAAGTCACTCATTTATAGGATCAATATCAAAAGCACACTGTTGAATCAAAATGTTCCATTAGTTATTGGTTCATGACCTTCTTCTTCCTGTATTTGGTATTACAGTAGGTTGATGTCATTCAAAATGTTACGGACAAGTTTCATATTTTCAGTCTGTCTTCAACTACAGTCAAATGTCAGAAGAACATTACAGAGTTCTTAGATTTCTACTGTCCCTCTGACTGTGAAGTGGTCTCTTCACATTTACACTGGAAGATATGACATGATGAGTTTCGCCACAGACAATATGAACAGAAAGAATGATCTGACTCCAATAACTCTTTTAAATGTAACTGTTGAAACATCTAGCTTGGTCATGATTTGAGATCAGTTACCCGGACCAACGATGACTGAGGAGAAACCTGCTGATTTCTAACCTACATGATGCTCATTCATTTAATACCAACTGTTTGTGGTCCATTTACTATCTGCTCAATCTGAAAAGAGAACTGTTTTTAATGTGATAAAAACATTCAGTGATTGACCTCAGAGGTTCCCAGTTTACAGTTTGGACTCTTCAGTCCATCACCCAGATGCTTCACTCTGAATCTCCAGTTGTAGTTGTGACTAGGTCTACTCTGTCAGGATGGGAAGGGGATGGACTTCAGAGCTGAAGGCCGCAACTGCACAGTGTCTCTCTGAGAGTCCACAGAGAGAAAATCTGTCATTAAACATATATTAAACATGTTAATATGTTGGAAGGACACTTTATTATTTATTCATGCATTTGATAATAAACAGTGGACTCATCCTGTTTTGATATTTTTGATTTTCACATCATGATTCAAGCTTCTTATCTGACATGACACAATAATTTCATCAGTTTTCTCCTGAACCTGCAGACTTTTAAACTTTTTGGTGTTTTAATCTGCAAATGAATAACGAAGATAAATGGAGTTACATTTAGTTTCTTCCACACAGCTGTCAGTGTGATCTTGAATCTTAATGTCTGACTCCACAAAGTCATCATGTTCTAAAATGATCAAAAATGTGAAAACATCCTTTTAAAACAGATTAAATTAATTATTCAAGACAGAAGCTTATCTGTATTTACATATAAAGGAAGTATACAGATGAAGATTGTCAAACATAAGAATTATTAGAAAATAAAACTCTAACAAAAATAAAAACTGATATGTAATTTGTTTGCAGTAAATAAGTTTAATTGGCAGTGATCATTTTATAGTTTAAAGAACTAAATTTTCTAAACTGATAATAATGTTAATCACATCTGGACTCATGAGCCTGTTCTGCAGTTCCTCACAGCTGGAATCAGTTCTAAGTGACCCTCCATGAAGTGCTTGAACTTGTTCAGGTCCATCTCATCCAGAACTTCCTCTGTCATCTGCAGCATGTAGGCCAGGCTGAGCAGTGGATCTCAGAGAGTTTCTCTACTGATTCTCTTCTGTGACTTCAGGAACTCTTGGATCTCCTGATGAACTGAGAGGTCGTTCATTTCTCCATCAGACAGTGGGAAGATGTTGATGTTTCGTGTCAGGAGAAATGTTGGACTTGTCCATCTCCTTCAGGTGGTTGATGGCTCTCTGGATGATTTCTGGGATGAATCTCTGTTGGACCACAGACCTCTTAACAGTCTCTGGTTGGATTGCAGGAACAGACGCCATGAAGGACGGACCATCAGGTCCAGGTGACCATTTTTTTTTTCTCTGCTGGGATTTTTCATGACTCTGTTCCGGAAGACGTACAGGTTTGTGGCATAGAAGTTTTGTCCCAGGAAGTCCTCCAGCACCTCTGTATTCCTGTTGGTTTGTAACATGGATCATGTAGACTGCATGCAGAAACTCTGAACACTAAGTGGACGAAAGCAGAACACTTGTCCTTGGTACAGTCCTCTCTCCTCTTCTAAAGATCTCGTGTCAACACTCCTGAGTACCTGAGGCTGCTCTGATATCGATGCCACACTCTGTCAGGTCTGATTCATTAGACGATCAGGTTTCTTTCGCAGTGATCAAAAGACAGTTTTCCCAGAGAATCAATCATCTCCTGGTCTCTGACACTCCCAGTGTGGGATCTATCTCAGATCCTCCATCATACTTGACTTCTTCACTTTGGTTCTGAACACCAGGAAGTGGATTGTACCATCTCAGTCAGGGTCTTGGGCAGCTTTCCTCTCTCTTGGTTTTCAACACATCCTCCAGAACTGTAGCAGGATCCAGCAGAAAGACGGGATGTGGACCACATGATGTGGAGGCTTCGTGAGTCTTGATGTAGGGAGATGATGCTGCTGGCCAGCTCCTCATCTCTGAACCTCTTCCTGAAGTACTCCTCCTTCTGGGGGTCAGTGATCCTCTGACCTATGTCACCATGTCAACACATCAGGAGGGATCTGATTGGCTGCTGCAGGTCTGTCGTGGTTATCCAGAGGCGAGCAGAGGGAAGCAGTTTTCCCTGATGAGGTTTGTCTGCCGCACATCACTGAGGGGACTCTGTGATCTTTCAGCCAGGTTTCAGTCTTGGGAAGTCAGAGGAAGTCGGACACTCATCCAGACCGTCAAAAGATGAAAACACAACCTGGAAGTCTTCAAACATGCTGATTCCTGCTTCTTGGTTTCAGTGAAGAAGATGATGAACAAGTTCACCAAGCTGAACTTTCTCTCTTTCAACACATTCAACTCTCTGAAAGTCAATGGAAATGTGAAGTGGATGTCTGGTTGGGCTATGTCTTCAGCCAAGTCCAAGAGTAAAACTTCTGTGAGTTAAGGATGTTTTCCAATGCCAGCCACTCCCTTTGTCATCACTCTTCTGATTGGTCCATGTCTTCCAGGTGAGGCTTTAAAAGATGTCTCCTGGACTGATGGTTGTTTCTGGCTGTTAGTTTCCTGGTGCTGTTTCAATTGTCTGACCTTCATTTGTTATTCATTGACCTCTGCAGTCTCTCCCTCTGTGATGTAGAGCTTGTGTAGATCTCTATCAGAAGAGTTGGAGTTTCCTGCTTTGAACAATCCCTCAAAACACTCTGGAACTTCTCCTTCAGAACTAGATTTAAGTTCACGTTGACACACTGGAGCATAATGTTCTGAAATGAACAAAACAAAAATAGTCAGTAATAGATTTCCTACATTTCTGAGAAGAATGAGTGAAATATACTGTATTTGTTCCATCTCTTGAGACATTAGTAATGTTTAGTTTTTCATCAGGGTTCAATGTACATTGAAAATCCTGCTTACTTCTCTGCGGACGATCAGCCAGCTCCTCCTGCTTCATTCTCCTCAGGATGTTCAGTGTGATCTTCACAAATGCCTCTCTGCTGCTCCTCTCTGCTCTTCATCCTCACCCTCCCAACACCTCCTCATCCTCCCTCTGACTCTCTAAGCATTCTGGGTAATTGGACTCAGATCCATGCTGAATCTTCTTCAGCTCCGTTCTTCACAAAAGTGACAATGTTGTCCTCCAGCAGCTGGAACAGAAAAACTATCTGAATGAGATCCTGACTGACATCATGGAGACAAACTCAGATCTATGTTGGACCTGGGACTGACAGTCCACTGGTCTACAAAGAGCAGCTTGGAAGATGATGGAAGTAGTTGGTTGTCCATGTACATGACCTTAAATATGGAGTCCAGCTGTGTTTGATGTCTTGATGAACAGATGATCACTGAGAACATTTAAACTCTGCTGCTCCCTCTGTGAATGAATCATCAACAATTAGTTTGCACATCATATCAGTCCACAGAGGACCAAAACATGTAAATGTCCTTGAGGGATATCTGGATGTGAACAGTAAAATCCGATGACCTCCTTGTAGTATTAATGTTGATTATTCTTTTGATCCACTGAGAATCAACAGCTTTCAGCTCTTGCTTCTTGATGTTTGGTCACTAACTGTGATTTACATCTGATTTTCTGACATTTAACTTCTGGTTCCATTTGTCTCTTGAATGAATAATGTTAATGTTGTCTTTATAACGAGTCAGTCAGGTTTCAGGTTATGGTGTCTTGTTCTTCTCACTTTCTCCTGAGTTTAACACAGGATAGATACTGCACTGGAAACACAGCTGATATAAGTCTATACTGATACAGACACATGTAAAGATTCTTCTACACAGTCAGCTCCTGGTTTCCTCCTTCATTAAAAAACACATTTCTTCCTTATGCTCTTTTTATCAATTTTTTTCTTTTTAATTGATGGAGACTCTGGCTTTGCATCAATTTCATCATGGTTGCAAGACCACTACCATATTATGAATGGGGTCAGCGAGGGATGTGCACTAATGAAGATGCTGAACATGTTCCCAAACCTCCACACAAGGACACAATAAAAAAAATTAACCCAAACAATTTCAATTAGTCAAATTACCTTTTAGTTTTTGTTTTGTTTTTTTTTTCTTTTTTTTTTTTTTTTTTTTATTTTTGATTTTTTTTTTTTTTTCTTTCTCTTTTTTTTTTTTCTTCAATTTCTTCGTTGTCCTTCTTGTCAAATGTTATTGGTCGATTGCATGGCCCGTCATCTTTCATAGACACACAGCTGGGTTCAGTTTGGGTGTGAGCTTAGTTTAGGTTTCATGGTATTCTGTTGTCTGATAGATCTGACATAAAAGAAGAGACAAATTACTAAACAGCAGAATTGTTTAATAACACAGACATTCTTTATTATTAAATTCTTATCAAGTGAGGTTCGTCATCATGAGACAGGGCTACACAATACTTTAGAAAAAGCTTCATCTGTCAGACAAGTATCATTCACCCACACAAAACACATCAATAAGGATGCTGAACATGTTCCAAACATCACAACAAGACACATTTTAAAGAACAAACCTAAAGAATTTTCATCTAAAATCGCAATTTACTTCTGGGGGTTAAATGTTATTGGCACGAGCATGGACCCGTACTCTTCATAGACACACAGCTTGGGATCAGGTTTGTGTTTTCGTTCTGGTGTCTGATGGACATGTCGAAGAGAGAGAAAGACACTTTGACGTCCTCGGCCACCAGAAGAAGCTGTGTGTGTGACATTGTGGAAGTCTTAAGCTGTGTGAAATGTGGAAATACATTTAAGGTTGTTTTAACCACCCAGTAGTTCTTCATTCACCTATGAGCCTCACTCATCTTCATGAAACATCTCTTTTGACTCTCTCACATTGGTTTTTGAGGAGGGATTCCCTCCTCTCTGTCCTCACATGATCCATTCTGCTGATTTCAATCAGCTCACACACACTTTCTACCTCTCTCCTGCAGAGGAAAGAAATCATCCAAAGAATAATAACATATCACGACACTGAATTTGACTGGAGATGGTCCAGAGTTCAACACAACTAAGAGTGTTTACAACTTTTCGATTTTACTTTTCAACATTTACAGCTTTATTGATGTGAAAGGTGTGTTAGTTTGTTCTTTGATCGAGGATAGTCGCCATATATCTAACATTTGATTATAACATATGAAAATCACTATTTAACACATTTAAACACATGTTTTTAAGAGAAATAGCATTATTATTGTACTCTGTAGTATTGGATTGGAAAGCACCTTCACCACAACAAAGTTACAAAAATCAAACATCTGAAAACACTTCAAATATTAGACAAATGTTTTAATGTCAGATCAAGATCACTGAATCATTTTAACTCAACTACGTCGAGAAGCAAAACATCACTGTGTTCATCTGATGAACGATGTTGGAGGAATGTAAATTATTCTGAATTCCTATTGAAATGATGTCAATGTATTTCTATTAAGAGCATGTAGGTGTGTGATACTAATCTAACAAAAATATTCAACTTTCTCTATAACACAGTCTCTGCCTCAACTCAGGTCTGTTTTATTTTACACATTTTAAACGTTTCTTCATTCTAGAAAAAAACAAGAGTCAGGAGAGGCTCCAGTGACAAGAGTGAGTACGGGGTGTTGAAACTTCTTGAGGACAGATGTTAAAGACTGTACTGTAGATGATGGCAGATTTATCTCAGTCAGGTTCTTTAATCCTCTTTCAAATATCACCTTCACTGAATTATGTGCTGCCACATCAACACAAAATGGTTTACATCTCCGTCCCCTAACTTGTATTTTCAGCCTCTGACAGATTTCAGCTGTGACGAATGATATTAAAGAGTTTTAAACTTATAAAACTACTGGGGGACTTGAGCTTCAGACAGAGTTTACTCAGAGAAAAAGTTCTGTGACACAACGGTGTTGTGAGAAAAGTGGAAAAATAACTTTAGATTAAATCTGAGGCTTGGATCCAGATTAATGAAGATTTAATTATTTTATTTAATCTGATCATCATACTGTTTGATTCCAGTGAATCATTATCTAATAATAAGTAGACTGATCTTCAAACAGGAAGTGACACATACTTATTAATGAAGATAAGAAGTGAAACATCTACTACAATCTTACAGAGCACGAAACAAACATTAAAGTTACTGAAGGGGACAAAGTTAAAGCTTTAAACAAAATCAAACTTACAGTTTATTTTAACCAGAGAAGGATGAAGAGACCCACTCCAACCTGAACACTGAACAGGTGAGTCAGCTACTTCCTGGATCAAGGGTCAAGTTCACCTGTGATTGACGTCAGGACAGGTAGGAGGTTGTAGAGGACTTTCACAATAAGACAACACTTTATCAGAATGGCTTGTTCTTGATTCATTTAATTATTGTCACTGTCTGTTTAATGATAATTTTTCTTGCTAATTAATTCATGTTGTAGGATCTTCAGTGTCAGTGTTTTCAGATTAAGACAGTTGTAAAAACAATATAAAAAAGACATTAATACTGATTCATTATATAATGTGTCACAGGGATATTTTTCTCTTGATACTTATAACTACATTTCCATGTTAAAACAGATTGTCAGTGAAGGGACTGGAGTATTTTACTTACAGGTCTGGTGCTGTTATAAGTAAACTGTGGTAATAAAATAACTTCAGTGTAACTAAGCTCGTCTGCTTGTGAGGATTCAGTTTGTTCCTCCTCATTATAAACAGGATCATAAGGTTGATGCGGCTTTCTGGAAAAAACTGTCTGACAGTTTCTATGTGTGTAGTAAACATTGTCTGCCAGTTGTTATATTAAAAAACTTGTTGTGTGATGTTTTCCTTTCATTAATTATTCAGTTGATTGGACTCCAGGTGATTGATGGATTTGTGTGGTGAAAACAGTTGAACTGCAACGAGAGTCGACAACATGACAGTCAGTGAAGGTAGATACAGTGGATAGAAAAAATATGTCAAAATTTTAGAAACAGATGAATCCAGAAAACTGTTCTCGATCACTGGCCTCTAGTGGTCACTGTCAGTAACTACAATGTCCATAATACGCACACATACCAAAGATTTTACATTTTCATTCAATTCAGTTTTATTTATAAAGCGGCATTATCCATTACAAATGGTCTCAAGACTCTTCACAAATCCCAACCTGAAAACCTCCAGATCAGGCCTGAGGGAAAACTCCCTTCTAAAACAGGAAGAAAGAAACCCTGGAGCCAGAACCAGTCATATAGAGGGAACCATCTGCGAAGGACCTAGCCGGGTAGAAATAGAGAAGATGAGAGAAAAGAAAGAACAGGTGATACAAGATAACAACTTCTGTCATAGATACAAACATCAAGCTGAAGGAAAACATGTAGGATCTAGTAATATATCACATAGCTTGATGATCTATGAGACAGTTTAGTGGTGTATAACAGGAAATCATGGGAGGTTGGTGAATTGGTTCAATTCTAGATTGGAGTGGACAATGGAGGAGGACATGAAGAATGGGACTGATGTGTTTATGGAGCTTCCACAGGTCTGATACACTTGTCTCCAGACCATGAAGACTGGGCTGGTTGATGAGGCCACCGGCAGCAGATGTAGCTTAAGATATCCACAGGTCAGATATCAAGCCTCCAGACCAGAGACCCTCACATAAGATGACGGGGATAGATAGATTATAAGAGATAGAAAATAAAATGATAAGATATTAGAGGACAGGAGCCAGGATTGAGAGAGGAGAGGACATGTCCTCAGTGCATCATCCCTGCTGCCTAGGCCTATAGCAGCATAACTTAGGCGATGGTTAAGTCCAGCTCTAAATATAAGCTTTGCTCTAAAAGGAAAGTCTTAGCCTGACCTTAATCGTAGAGACTGTGTCTGCTCCTGAACCCAACTGGAGCTGGTTCCCACAGGTAGAGGTGCCGGATAGCTGATGGTTCTACTCCCATTCTACTTTTAGAACCTTTAGGAACCACAAGCAGACCTGCACTTAGAGATCGTAGTGATCTGTTGGTGACCAGTATGGTTCTATGAGGTCTTTATGATATGATGGAGCTAGGCCTTTCAGGGCGGATTTTAAATTCACACTAGATTTTAAGGGAGCAATGATGAGAAGCTGAATACACAGGAGTAATATGATCTCTCTTGCTAATTCTTGTCAGTGCTCTTTGCTGAAGCGTTTTGAATCCATTTGGAGCTTTTTATAAGAGTTTTTGGAGCAAGACCAGTAACGAGGTACAATATTCCAGCCTGGAAGGGTCACTAAGCATGAACTAGTTTTTTTCCCCATCACTCTGAGAGAGGATGTTCCTAATGTTGAGATATTACGTAGGATTGAAGAAAGCTGTCTGGTCACCTGCTTTTGTGAGAATAAAAGGACATAATCCTGGTCAATATAACACCAAGGGTTTCACAGTGGTTTTATACTGGAGGCCAAGGTAACGGCATCAACAAAACCAGGTGATTAGATATTGATTCTCTGACATGTTTAGAACCAAATACAATAACTTCTGTTTTGTCTGAGTTTAAAAGTAAGAAATTAGCTGGTCTTCCGAGCCTTTATGTCTTTAGGCGCTTGGAGTTTAAACAGCTGATTAGTTTCATCTGGTTTCATGGATTTATGCAGTAGATTGCAATTAAAAAGAAGAAATGTGAGATTGTTTTTATATTATTTATATTTTGACTGAGCTGTCATAGTTTAAATTTTTTACTGTGTATCTATTGCGTGTAGCTGTTGTTCCTGCTGTGACCACGCCTGAGCGGCAGTAACATAACTCGGACATGTTGTCGTTACTGACAGTGACCAACTGGTAGGGCAGTGATCGTTGATGGTCTCTCTGTTGTTATTAAAGCGACATCATGTAATTATTCATTTCACCACCGATGGAGACGAATCTCCATCACCAGATCATTTTAAGTCGAAGAAGCAGAAACGGAAGTTATGAACTGGTGTTGGATTAAATTAACCCGATTTATGTTAAGTTAGCAAACCGTTACTTCGGTCTCTAGTTAACGTCTGTTTGTCCTCAAAATGAAAAACAACTCGCGTACTCTATGAAGAGGAAATAAAAGAAATATGTAGATATCGATGAGTTATGTCCAGGTACAGTCATATTTCGTGTTAAGTTGACTTTTGTTCGTGTTTAGCTGTTAGCTTTAAAGCTAATAGAGAAGGAGCTTGCGTTGTTTGGTTAAGTTAAATATTATGTAGCTTTCACCTTAAAGGTAAATCTGCAGGGAGCCAGACCAGGGATACATTTTGTTACACCAAATGAATGAAAAAATAATCTTTTTGTTGTCTGTTTGTGTTCTGACCAGCAGTCTGCAGCCTAAAAGACACTCAGTTAATCATAGAAATAAAAGGTTTACACGCAGTGTTTATTATTCAGGCCTGGAACAACGAGATGTGCGTTTTTTATTTAATCACTGTTGTAATGTGTGAAGTCAAGAAACAGTGATGTGATGTGGGTTTACTGCAGGTGGAGTAATGTGATGGATCACCCACAGTGCAACTCAGGACGACACACGACAAGAAACTGGGTCAGAATATAAAAACTGTTTGATGTCTCGTTGTGAATTCTAAAACGAGGTTAAATTAGATATTAAAAATATAATAAAATTGACATATTTAATAAATAAAAGTCAGAAAAAGCTGCTTCTTTCTGCTCATGTGAATTTAATCAAGTTAAATAAAGATCTCCAGATGAACTCAAGAGCTGTGGCTGTTAGAGGGTTCAGACATTTGGAGGTGGAGGGTTAGTTGGCTGTAAAAACACTGAGTGGACTGTGTCTTCAGTCTTCAGCTGCTTCACTGTCAAACTCAAAGCTTCTCCAAAGTCCAGAGAGAGAGTCTGAGGTTGATAGTCTTAGGTTGAGGGGTCACTGACTGAAGGATCTCAGTGAGTCGGGAGTTGATTTCAAGAGGCTGAACGGCTCTCGTGAGGGGCGGAGTTGTGGGAGAAGGCGGAGCAACTTTTTTATTTTTTCCTAAAATCTGAAAAAATCCCCAAAAATTAGTATGTCAAATATACAAAAAATGGTTGGAAAAGTTTGAGAAAGTGGTTCAGGGAGCAAGAAGAAGGGTTGGAGGTACAGGAGGTTGGAGTTCAACTCCCACAAAGGGCTTATTTTATTTTACAATGACAAGATACAAGCTTATTTATAAAATTGGTCTCGAAACCTGCAACCTCCAGATTTGGAGGCTCTTTTTAACGCATACGAGCTACTTCTCAACTTAAAATATAAATTTTCAACTTTAATTTCTGGTTTGATGGGGCCAAAAGCTGAAAAAAAGGCAACTACCCAGCTCCAGGCAGGAGCCAGCGGGGCTCTGTGTTTTTAGTGTAGAGGTAAAGTTAATGGGTTTGATATCAGGAGGTCGAGGTTTCGAGTCCCGTCCTTTCATGTTTTCCTGAGATTTTCACGTCCGAAACATCAACTCCTGCACTCAAATGACGTGGGCGAGTCGATGAACGAGTCTTTCTCTGAAACACTCAGGTAGGTGAGGCGTCCTTCCTCTGGGTGAGGAGGACTTCCTTCAAGATCTCTGTCTGACCTGGAGCTGAACACAACAACCTCCAAACTTCTTCCACCACACCTGAGAGACAAGCTGTGGGAAGTCACACAATAGTCCTTTTAAAGCTCCACCTGTGTTTCACCACAATACCCAGTTTAACAACAGGGACAAATTATTAGGAACAAAAATAATCACTCTTTAGGTTGATAAAAAGATTTTTATTTTACCATAAAAAAAAACAACAAAAATCACATTTTATACAGTTTTCTGTGAGGAGCACTGGGAAGAACATTTGATATTTAATAAAAATATTTGCAAAATTATATTCCATGTTCAGTGTTTTTATTTTTATTTTTGACTTCAGATAACCAGTGTACAACCAGAGATCGCAATGACAATCAAAGAATATTCTGTTTAACAAAATAACTGTGAGTTTAGTTTCTTGCTGTTTCTGTGGTGACTGTGTGCCTGAGTCAGAAAGGTTTCTCTGTGAGCTTCATGATGAGACCGTGCTGAGGAAAGCGTCAGGATGAGAAGGAGGACCAAGTCAGACTCGATCATCTTCAGTTTTTCACCCGGAAACTCATCTGAAAAATATAAAAAGAAGGAGGACACGTCCTGGATTTCACACGTGAAAATGATGAACTCAGTCTAAATTGACGTGGAAACACAACAAAAACTAGAGGTGGAGGTTCCATGTGAGTCAACCTCAGACCTTATCATTTGTTTACTGTTGAAAAGTTAACGTACATGATAGGAAAGTCAAGTTTTGTTGGACGACACCTTATATCTTTTCAGTTCTACTTTTATATTTCTGCAGCACATTTAATCAAGCTCGCATCTGATCTTAAAAATCACCCTGTTTCTATCAGTTGAGATATAGTAACAGGACTGAACTGACAGGAGGTTTATTTCATACAGTGAAACACTTCACATCTTGATACTTTAATTGTTAGTAGAATTGTTGATGAAAAATAGAAAAATCGTCTTTAAATCAACATTTATTTTGTCAGTTAATTATTTTTCTTAAATGCAGCTGGATTTGACGACCAAGAGTCTCAAATGTCGATTTGTCGACGCAGCGGATGACAGGAAGTGAAGACTGCCAAAGCAGCAACACGTGGCCTCTGTCCGCGTGTTTCTTCCACGTTTCTCCAGTGAGTTGATCAACTGTGACATTAGTGGTGAACACTGAGACTGAGGAGGATAGGAAGCAGGTCAGTTGCAGAGTCTGTATTTGACTCTCTTTAAAACCAGTTGAAATTGATGATGTCAGAGGGCAGGAGGAGGCTCACGTCTTGAAAACACACTCACCTGCCGCAGCGTGAACGCTAGCCGTTGAGCCTGTTGATCGACACAAACACTGAAACCAGACTAAAGGTGAGAACCAGAGAAACGGTTTCACCATCAGCGCAGCAGCTGCAGCAGCAGGAGGAGAGAAGGATGAAGCTCAAATAAAATCAGAGTTCATCTGATCCTGAACGATTTAATGAACCAGAGGACAGGGGAAGTGTTTTTAAGCTTATCACCATCACTGCCTAGTGGTCAGTGTCAGAAAAATACAAGTGTCCCATCCACTACACTTGATCCTCAAAGTAGAGCTTTTGACTCATTTAGTGAGAGAGAAAAACCCAAAGTAGAGAAAGATGAGCTGGTGCTGCGGTGGGTGATCTAGAAAATTAAGGGACAAACTTCCTTTGGTTTAACTATGTGAATAGACCTCAGTGAGGTGAGAAGTCTAGTAACTCCTCCTTGTTCTTAGGTCTCTGGTTCAAATCTAGGCTACTGACTTCTTTCTAGTTGTTGCTTCTGAGGGAACGTTGAACAATTATGTACACAAACAATAAAAAGCTGCACATCAGGTGAAGGTAGCTCAGTGAGACAGCTGTGGTTCTGTCTCTCAGTCTGAAACCAGGGATCAATCCAGAGCTTGCTTTCTACATTTTATTCTCTAAGTGACAGAGGAAAAATAAAAATGCTTTTAAGTTTAAAGCATGTCAAACGTCTCTGGGGTCGTTGTCATGATGTTTAAGTCTTTTCTCAGATGGTTCTGAAGGTTTAAGTTCAAGCCCTGGATGGTCAGTCCATTTTAAATATTAATTCCAGAAGAAAGACTGAAAAGATGCAAAGTTAATGCGTTGTTGTCTTGGTTCAGTGGCTACGTGGTTAGAGTCTTCCTCCTAAGGGACTGGGAGGTTGTGTTGTTTTGATACTTGGACAGTTTTCTTTTTATTTTAATGTCCAACATCCAGAGAAAAAGAGTAAAAAAAAACCCTGATATTAATCTGAACATAGTTAGCTTTTCTCTGGTGGCTTAAAGGCTGTTAGGTCAATTCATTATTGTTCTGGAGACTTGTGTTCAATCCCCATTAGTTCTTTTAGATTTTATCAACCACAGGAACAAACAGAAAAGCTCCAGGAGAGTGAGAACATCTGTGGTTCAGATCGGCTCAGGTTGGTAGAGACTTACTTGGTGGTATGGGTCTGAAGATGTAGGTTCAAAATCTTATCGTTGTCTATGAATTTAGAGTCCAACGTCTCAAAGTAGAGATGAAAAAGCTCCAATGAGAAGACCAGGAAAATGTCGGACAAAAATAGTCAGGGACTGTTAGAAGAGTCTATGATGAGTGTGGATGTCATGGGTTCAAAATCTATGACAGTGTGACTTTGAAGTCCAGATTCCAAAGAGATCATGACAAAAGCGCTCAGAGAGAAGGTCCAAGTGTGATGGGTTCTGGTGGCGTGTGTTGTTGGTGGTTCAACGCGGCTGGAAGTCGAGGAGATTGGTTCGTATCCCGCCGTGCTGTCGAGGGCCTGGATATCGGGCGTGGGTCCTGTGGTAGCAGGCGCGGGGGGGGCCGTGTGCTCCCGTGGTTTCTGAGAGTAGAGGAACGGGGTATGTTCTCCATAACTAAGAGCAGCTGGAGGTTTTACACGTGGGGGGGAGGGGAGGGTCAGATAGAGAGGAGGAGCCAATAGAGGAGGAGGTTGCTAGTGGGTTAATGCGGACGGGTCAAAGGTGAAGTGGGAGGAGCCTGGTGCAGTGGGGGAGGAGTCAGTCGAGAGGAGTGGTTAATGGGTGGAGTCAGTGTGTGGTGGGAGGAGTCAGGGACAGTGTGGAAGGTGTTAGGCTTAGTGGGTGGAGTCTGCAGAGGGGGAGGGATTCATGGGAGGAGTAGCAGAGCGGGGGAGGGCTTTTCATATCTCTTTGCCGCTGCCGTGGAAGCTGTGGGATCCAGTTCAAACATATCTGTCCCTCAAACAGAGGGCAGATTAAATAACCTAAAAACATATACGTTACCTGCATGCGCGAAAGATCTCCTCTTCACGTGAAAGTCCTGGATAACCATCATGCCGCGTCTCTCCTGGAGAGATAGAACAAAAAACATGTTAGACTACAATTATGAAACAGTTCAAACAATATACGTAATATATAACAGACAGTAACATACATCATTTTAAACCACTTTAAAACGATCATTTCATTTAATACACGCACTTTTGCAAAGTTGCTGTTGTTCAGATGAAGTCTCTTAGAAACCATCATGGCGCCGGTCTTCTCTGATGTTCTGGAGTGATAGAAGTAAGGAGGTTACAACTAAACCCATAAACTATATGCCAAACAGGCATTGCAACAAAATGTGTGTTATTTCAACAATACCTGTTACTTCTAGTATTAAGAATAGTTATAGTAAAAAAAAATTGATGGTCTACAACTAGTTGGCATCCTATGTAGGTAAATAAAGAAAATGATGTGAAGGAATTTTGATTAAATGTTTAAAAAGCGTAAAATGAACAATTTAAAAAACCTGTTTTTATAATGTTAATGTAATATACTTTACTATACGGGTGTTATTGCTTTGTGAAGTCTGTTCTCTGGGTGTTGAGTCTTGGAAACCATATGGCGTGGACCGGTGTGTATATTGATATAGAAGCAGATCGTTAGAACAAAACTGTTTGTCCAGTAAACTTAGTTCATCGTGGATCTATGTATGTCCAGCAGAAAAGTCAATAGTTATAAGTATGTGGATAAGAAATGTATGAAAAAAAAGTCGTAGTATTGTATGAATTAAAAAAGTCATATTATAGTATGCAATAGAAAAGATTATTAATTGTACTATGGTTATGTATAGTATGTTGAATGAAAAAACGTCGATGGTGTACTATCTGACAAGACTGCTTTTGCTCCTTGTTTCTGTTTCTGATCTTAATTGCGTTAAAGTTGAGCTAGGGTAGTATGAACAGCCATTCAACATTACAGTATTCAGAAGGTGGACAACTTTACGTTTCCAAGATATAAAGACAATGAACAGCTCTCGCAAAACATAAGACTTCTATAGACACTTGCAGCTGAGAGATTATTCCCCAAAAGAGATGAAGGTCAAATGAAAACTATAAAATAAGGTGTTGGTGTTATCAGCGATCACACTAAACATCTTGCTTTCTATCGAGTTTGGGTGACGCAGGAAGGAATCAACACTTTATAAAACAGCAAAAGGGAGAGCAGAGCTAAAAATCCAAATACAAGAGGAGGAGTGGCACACATGTGTGAGATCAAACGTACAACAAACATATTCATTCATTGGAGGAAGTTTGCTGAAAAACCTAGCTCACTATTTTATAACAGCAAAGATAAAAAATCTAGGCAACTGGCTTCACGCGAGGACTGCATGGGAGATTTATGTGGGAGCGATCGTAGCGTGGAGGCAGACCATGAACGCATCTTTGGAAGTGTATAAATGGAGGATATACGGGGCAAAATGTTAATCTCAGGTTTTTAAATTAAAAAAAGTCTTGGGAATGTGAAATTCCAAACACAAGTGATGAGTCTTGGGATTATGAGAAGGTTGGTTTGTAGTGAAAGAAGATCTGTACTTGACTAAAGTGTTACTAGCAGAGAGTAAGACAAAGAAACTGTCAATGTGAACGCTCCAAAACAGGAGCAGTGGTTATGGAAAGATCAATCAAAGAGACGTATGCTAAATGTAAATGCTAAATGGAACAGTGGATGAATAGTAGCATCTCCAGACAGTCTGTTAGTGATATTATGTTACTTTAATTGATCTCTTTGATGTATTGTTTTTGGACATACATGTGAAAATCAATAAAAATTTAATGTTTAAAAAAAGTTAAAAAAAAAAAAAGTCATAGTATAGGATGTCCAATAAACTAAAAGTAATCGTTAGTAACTGAAAGGTAAAATTTTTCACATTCTTAATACTTGTTGCAAAGACAAAACCATCCATTTTTAGTCTTTCATCACAGTAGCAGTGTCTGTTCTTGGTGTCTCTTGTGTTGTGGTGTCTGTGTTGTTGGTTGATTTACTGTTGGTGGGGGACAAGGCAATATAACTTTCTTCCACTAATTTTTAGACGTTTCTGAATCGATTTTCCACTGGTAATTGTCTGAGTTGCAGGATTTCAGGTGAACTCAGAGAAATAAACATTCACATTCAGTTCATACATTCACAGATTCAAATTATAAATGTTTGTTCCATGTGCTCATCCACACCTGCCAAGGGTAGGAGGCCAGGACTGGCACAGGAAGTGGACGATTCAACTAGATTTATAGGAGGGGGAGTGTGGACTGTACCAGTTTGAGGTTGTATAAGGGGTGTTTGGTAGATGTACACCTTGCAGTCACAAGTTTCAACATCTGTAGTTAAAAGTTAGATATGAAGGGACAAACAGTGAAGAAGACGTGTGAATATCAACGATGAGAACTCAGAAAGGCGGTGTTGATGCTGGAGGTTTATGATATTCCTTTGTGTCTTTCTTTTGTTAATTAGTAATAATTATGTGTGTTATTTTTTACTCTGTTACATTGTTGTTTTTGCATTTTTTCTTTTTTTTCTATGTACAGCACTTTTAAATTGCACTGAATATGAAGCAATTGTTACAATGACAATGAAGTGATTCAGATTTATTTCTGAAAACGATGAACACAACAATAACAACACAACAATGATCTGATGGGCTGATTTGTTTGTCTCTCTCACCGCTTACAGTGGACAACAGCTGCAGGTTTACAGCAAACATGGATCTGTGTTGAGGACAAACTGTGTTTACTAACACTAATAATAAAGAAGTATGAACTGACTTCCAACCTCTCCACAGTCCTTTTGCGGTGTTTCATCTCTAAGTGGTACTTTATTTCATTCACACATATAAAGACACACACAGGTGTTCTGTTTCGACTTTTACTTTTGAAATGTAACCGGAAGTACTACCGTATGTAATTTGTATTAAATTAACAACTCACTCAGGTGTACTATGACAGTTTGCTGTCCATCTAGAGGTGGGGGCAGCAAGACTACCTCGTTGTCTGTATGTGAGTCCATAGACATGATAGACATGTGAGCCACGCATCAGGGCTCATATAGTAGGTTAGTGGTGATGTATAATAAGCGGATTTTCTGTGTATGCTCTATTTAATTATTTATTTCCACCTAAATGACACTTAGGTTTACGCTGTTCACCATTTTACTACACGTTTAAATGCAAAATCGCATTCTCTTCATAGTCTTCGCATATTTTATTTATATATTTTCTTGGTTTTATGATTAAGTCTTACAGTAAACTGAAGCTTGTAGCCATTTGTGTAGTTACTGTTCCCGATTGGTAATTTAATCTTGGCTACTCATCAAGCTACCGATATCGACAAGTCAACGCAAAATTATTAGGTGAAATAAAACAGTTATTTGATGCTGTGCGTGGATATTATTTTAAACTGTGTGTTGAAAACGGACCCCTTATTTTTAAAAGAAAACACTGCCAGTATCAATGGGGACGATGGTTTTTGCTCTACTACTAGCTTGGCTGTAGGTTACCACTTTACGGCCTCAAGAGGGCCTGGACTTTAACATACGGCTCTGTGTTTGGGCATTAATGGTTTAGATTTGTTTTTCGTGGGGACATATCATAACTAGATCTGTATCGAATATTTAGTTAGAAGTGAAGGGTCTATCCTTATAATTGTTTTGGTATTATTTTTTTAAATTATTCTTTTAATTTTCTATACAGTTATTGGACCCAATACTTCAGGTGTAACGATTTCAGGACGTGGGTGTAGTTACAAACTGTGGCCACCGGAGGGCAGTGAACAAACAACCTCATCATTTCAACATAATTATCAATCTTAATTTTATTTATTTATCCTTCTCAGATTCAATATATTCATACTTTTTGGTTGAATTATCTTCGTGACATTTATTATTTATTAAAATATTCCAAATAAAATGAAAATAAATCATTAATCACTACAAGGAGAATTTATGTTTGTATTTTCCTGTCTGGACCTGACAGTCGACCGTCAGCCTCCTCAAACTCAACACAACCATCAACGCTCTCATTACTTTCTTTCCTGTAGCTTTTGTTTTGACTTGTACCGTTGTGAAAATGCATCATTTGCAGGTTTCCACAACCCGTGTTGATGTACGAACACATTTACCACAGAGCAACAGAGGTGGAACCTTTCAGATCAAGAGACTTCAGAGAAAATCCTGATAGAGACGATGCAGAGATCAGCGTTTTCCTGCCTTAATGGTGAACCAGAGAAGAAAAAACTACAAACAACATCAACAGCAAATTCAAGAACAAAATCTCTATTTAACTAATTAACTGCACATGAATCTGTGCAGAGAAAGACTATAGCACAAAACAGTGACTCATGAACTGAGCTGATATTTCACGTAGCATCACAAAAAAAACCCCCAAATATCTAGCAGAACATGAGTTCCTACCCAAATGGAGCAGAAGAGAAGGTTTTTTGTTGTATTACTCTGTACCAAAGAGAAGCTAAAATCACAACAGTATGAAACAGACTTGCTGCAGAGACAGAGAAACATTAATGATATGGAACCTTTAATAAGAAGAAACCTTTCATCACAGTTTTTAAACTCCAGCTAACAGCTCTGTAATGAATGAAGCCAGATTATTATTTTAATCTACGTTAGGTGACCAGTTAATGATCCAGATATAGACCCAGGTGCTTCCAGGTCTGAACCACCTCTACACACTCCCTGTTGATGGTTACAGGCTGCAGGTGGAGCCTGGACCTCCACAAATCCACCACCGTCTCTGTAGTTTTAGCTGAATTGATCAGAAGGTGGTTCACTTTACACCATGAGATGAAGTTGTTCACTAGATTCTTGTTCATCCCTGATACATCCCACAATTGTAGTGTCATGTGAAAACTTCTACATGTGACAAGACTCTGTGTTGTAGTTGAAGTCTGAGATACTTAACTAAAATATGTATTATTTGATGTTAAAATATTTAAAAAAATATTTAATGAATTGGTAATTATATACAACTGATCATCATTTCAACAGATTTCACTGTGTTATATCTATACATCTGTGCATCACGTAAACACCAAGTTTATGGAATAAAAATGTAATAATGAAATGAAATGACTTATCTCCATCGTCTTGATGCACTGGAGTTCATAGTTCAAATATTATTTATCTTGATGTAGAAATATGGATTGTTTTTCTAATTTAATAGAAGTTTATTTAAAAGATTTAATTGTAATATAAAATAATAACAGCGCTTCGAAAAATATCATTCGTAAAGAATAGTTTATTCTCATCCTGAGTAGTTATTGCCCTCTGAACAGTGCAGATATTTCACACTTTTGGTTAATTTAACAGACCGGAAGTACTATCCGTATGCAATATACTGAACTTAACACTTCATGTATATTGACAGTTTCTGTCCACTAGAGGGCAGCAACACTCGTGTTGAAGAACTCGCGGCTTATTTTAAGGAAGATGAAGCTCTCCTCTTGACTCCACCTCCCAGTAACATGGTCCAGTCAGAGTCTCTCTACACACAAGCTGCTGCTGATTCAACCTCTGGATCATCAGGACTCAGCTCATCCTCTCTCAGCTCACATACCGTCCTGTTTAGAACAATGGCCAACATCTGGAGAGAGAAGAAGAAAGAACAGAGGAGACGATTTAGTGCTTCATCTCTCACTCTAAACGTATTCAGCTGAAGGAGATTAACAACCAATCAAGGCCTAAATCAACAGTCCCAACTTTTAAAATGTGAATATCTGCTACTTTTCTTTCTCATCAACTGAATTTCCTCCAGTTTGAAATTGTTGGTGGAACAAAAGAAGTGATCTGGACATGTTGCCTTCAGCTGCAGGAAATCAGAAAAGTAGTTTTTCTCCAGTTTCTGCTCATTTTAAAGAGAAACTAATTGATGAATAAGAACAGTCCTTTATATTCACCTCATTTAAACTGATGCTCAACCTGTAGACCCAACACCTCACAGCTGCAACCAATGGAAATGATTGATTTCTTTCTGAAGCTGAACATTCAGGTTATTGAATTTACAGCTAAATAAAGCAGTAAACTAACAAATCTTTCCATTTAAGATGCTGTGTCCATTCAAACGAGTCCCTTTGCTTTAACTTAATCACTTAATCATTGTCCTCCTGCCAAAAGAGAAGGCCTAGTTTGGAAAACAACCACTTTGAGACATTTCCAGTCACAGGGACACCTTGATAAAGTTGTTCTCATCAGAGAGGAGGAACAATCGGTCCTCAAAGAGGTTGAAGCGCGCACATTCAATCTGGAAATGTCTTTTTCATTTTCCCCGGCTGAAAAATGGCTGGAAAAGTGTTGGTGTTCTGCAGCAGAACTTGAAACTATCTGGTCCGGACTGATGTTTGGATCAGTGCGACAGAAAGGGAGACAAACGGAGATTTGTGTGGAAACGGACAGAGCAGAGGTTTTTCCTCGGAGTACGGGGAGCTAAAAACAGACTGAAAAAGTACACATTCCTCTTTTGAGGATGAGCTTCATTGTTAAACACAAAAACAAGCATTTGACGTATTAAGGTTCAACTCCCTCAACATCTTATTGGCTCAGAGGGAAGCGCACGCTTTTGTTGAACAATATTTAAAGTGAATCCTGAAACGTGATTCATCAGAAGTTATGGGTGATGACAGGTTGTCTAGATAAAGTTTGTCATCATCTGCTTGCACCTGTGTACTCTCCAACCACTCCAACTCAGACCAGCTGATGAAGTACAAGTTTAAATTGGATTAGAAATACACAGAAATATGTGTAAATATATCCACATATAACTACACGCTCTTAGAAATGACACTGTGAACGGACCAGGATGAGTGTGGAACCGGATATTATTGACATAGTATAAAGCAAGGACGCAGAAAAACGTGACACAGCAATAAATGTTTGCAGAAAATGTTCCTGATTAAGTTGCGTAATAGCAGTAGCAGTGTTTCTCAAAGGAGCCGCGAACATGTGTCCTCTCACTTTGAGCTACTTTGAATGAATAAACCAAAACTCACCGGCTCGGCTGCGTGCTGCCACAAAATATCCGCTTACTGACCAAAAACACAACTATTGTGAGGAGAGTGTCGCCCTGTTTCGCTCAGTGTCTCTTTTCTCTTTGGATGAAGCCGCAGAAACAACAGCCGCTGGCCACGCCCCCTGCGTAACGCGTACAGTGCGTCATTACGTAAGTCTGTGACACATACGTACTGTTTTATTTTATTTACCTCTAAATCACTAAAAAACACAATAAATCCTCTATTTCCTACAAACATGTAAATGAACATTAAAATGCATCAACCTGATTTAATTAATACATTTATTCCAGTTATTTTTCTACTAAAGTATTTCAACGTTTTACTAATACACTCACAATTTGTCAAATTTCCCATCATTTACTTTAACCAACACAGCATCAGCATTACTCATTTCATAGCATATGGCTGCTTTTATATTTACAATTAAAAGATGTCATGAAATAAAACTGTGCATCGACAACATCACTGTACTCTGTACAATTTTTATTTTTATTTTATTGAAAACATACAAATTGCAAAAAACATTTCTCAGATAAATGTCAGACTTCCTGTACTCTGACATCTATAATTACTCTTTAATATAAGAACGTTTCCCACTTTTACTTTATATTTTATGTGGTATTTTCAATGTTTCCTGACACAAAGTAAAAGAAATACACAAAGAAAAACGCTTCTCATGTAGAAAAACTATTTTAGCTGAAGTGCTAAATGTTAAAACACACGTATACTGTTATTTAATAACAATAATAATAACATATATTCAGCCCTGACTCCATGAAGGTCATTAGTGGAGATTTGGCTCCATCTAGAGGAGAAAATTCAAGAGGAGCTGGACTTAATTTGTTGGTTCTGTTAGAATAGATTGATTGCAGCTCTGTTGATGATGTTAAATGAGAAACATGTGGATGAAGCTCTCCTCTTGACTCCACCTCCCAGTAACATGGTCCAGTCAGAGTCTCTCTACACACAAGCTGCTGCTGATTCAACCTCTGGATCATCAGGACTCAGCTCATCCTCTCTCAGCTCACATACCGTCCTGTTTACCTTTATCTCCACCTACAGAGAGAAGAAGAAAGAAGAGAGGAGATGATTTAGTGTTTCCAGAGACTCTTTTCATCAGGTGTCAGTCAGTGATGCAGCACATCCAGTATAAAGAGCAGCAGGGACTTCAGTCCTGTTCAGAGCAGCTGTGGAGCTCAGCCAGCTTCCTTTCAGCTTCATGTTAACGTGTTGGAGCTGGAAGCTCACAGACCTGCACAGACTTTTAGCATCAAGTCTGTTTCCTCTGCACATTTCTCTCAAGTCCACAGAGGAAATAAAGTGCTGAGAGTCATCAACGCTTCATTACTGCACAAACACTTTAGTGATGGATTTCCAGCTGTTCCAACTCAATAAAGAGTCTGAGTGTGTTGATGAACATCTCATGTGTTTCTGAAGCATCAGCTGACTAAGAAACATTGAAGATATCTGATGAAACTAATGACAGAGATACAGATGTGATGACTGGACCTCAGCAGAGGTTCTGCTCTGTAGAAAGACCACATGGTTACTAAATGTAATGATGGTTCTGTGATTTACAGGCTTCAGTCAGACTGATCTCAGAGCTGTGACAAAGATGAAACTGATCAGTTGTTTAGTTTTGAGGTGAGAGAACAAAGAGTCTGAGATCAGATCTGATGAATGAGGACCACTGTCTCTATTCATCTAGTAAGGCTGTCAGCTGGAATCCACATTTATTTCCTGAAAACATCAACACAACAAGCTTCAGGATGATCTGATTGTCTGATTGTTGTCTCTGTCTTTCTGTCCAGTCTGTCTCCATTCTCCTCTGACAGCATCTCTGAAGAAAACAGCAGCAGGTTTCCAGGAAACACTTTAGATTCTGTGTCTAGTACAAAACTACTGAAAGAAGAATGAACTGACTCCAACCCTCCACTCACCTCAGAGTCTCCAGTCTACAGTCTGGACTCTTCACAAGATCAAGAAGCTGCTTCACATCTGAATCCTTCAGGTTGTTGTAACTCAGGTCCAGATGTTTCAGATGGGAGGGGTTGGACTTCAGAGCTGAGACCAGAGAATCACAGCTGATCTCTGACAAACTGCACCAACTCAATCTGAATAAAGAATAAAAGATGTTAATAAAATCACTGATAATCAATCAGATGTGTTCAGGTTTTAATGTTCAGATCAACATTACTACGTCCTAATCAATGAGCTGTTCTCTAAAATGAGTAGAGTGACTTTGTCCTTGTGTTATTGTGGATCAGGACCAATTCTGACACAAGAAAAACTAAATAATTCAATTAATAAATACCTAAATATTTATCTAAATATAAATAATTAAATACCTAAATAAATGACCTGAATGCAATTTATTTATGTATTTATCCATTTATTTATTTACTGATGCACCACTTCACATGCACCACAACATCTTCTTCAGATGAGGGGGGCTGTCCACACTGAAAAAAAAGAAGTGAATAGTACTGTTTCTTTGTATGCGTGAGAAGATGTGATACACTACAAACATCATGTACCTGGACACGGACTCCAAATACTCCATTACTGTTAATTCTACTGTATGCATGCAAAGTATGAAAGTACTAGTTGTCAACGTCACTAATCATCCTGTATGTCACATATCTGACGTTTCCAGCAAAGATAAGAGCAGGAAAATAGTTTGAGAATCCTGTGAGTTCTGGTCACATTAATTCCTTTTAAACAGGTGAGGTGGAGCAGTGTGGCAGACAGACACGGTCAAGCAATGTAGCACTTCCTCCAAATATCTGAGGGTGGACGCTTGAGCTGGTGTACCATGCTAAATGCAACAAGTTATCAGACAGGGTCCACTGCAAAAGGTAAATAGTCCTGACTGACACTGTTACTTTCTGCCACATCAGCTAAGTGCCTCGGCTCCAGCCTGCCGTTGCTGCGCTATTTCAAATCAAGCAACCTGGCTGCTGTGAAAAGGCATGTGCAGTCTATCCGTGCACTCATGTGTGGACGGCCCCCCTCATCTGAATAACACTTTGTTGTGCACCAAGAAATAAATAGTATTTATGACATATATTTAGGTATTTATTTATTTAATTCATTATTTATGGCAGGTATTTATTTATTTATTTATTTATTTATGTTTTTATTGTGGTCGACACAACATTCAGACAACTATTCATGTCAACACACATCAAGAACATGCTGCATGGATCTGGATGTGTGTGTTTGTGTGTTGTCTGGATGTAGTTCTGACTGTTTATCAATTACAAACATTTAGAAACACACATCTTTGAGATTTCAGACTTAATTTAGGAAAAGAAAAGAGAAAATTTGAAAACTTGAAAACTGAAAGGAAATGATGCTAGAACTGAAAACTAAGACTTTAAATTCTATATGAACATAAATTAAGTTCAGTTTGTAATTAAACAAATCAGATCCACAATAGTAACAGACATCCAGTGAACTGACCCCAGAGTCTCCAGTCTACAGTCTGGACTCTTCAGAAAACCACACAGATGTTTCACTACTGGATCCTTCAGGTTGTTTCCACTCAGGTCCAGGTGTTTCAGATGGGAGGGGTTGGACTTCAGAGCTGAGACCAGAGAATCACAGCTGATCTCTGACAAACTGCACCAACTCAATCTGAATAAAGAATAAAAGATGTTAATAAAATCATTGATAATCAATCAGATGTGTTCAGGTTTTAATGTTCAGATCAACATTACCACGTCCTAATCAATGAGCTGTTCTCTAAAATGAGTAGAGTGACTTTGTCCTTGTGTTATTGTGGATCAGGACCAATTCTGACACAATAAAAAGTAAATAATTCAATAAATAAATACCTAAATATATACGTAAATATAAACAATTAAATTCCTAAATAAATGACCTGAATGCAATTTATTTATGTATTTATCCATTTATTTATTTATTGATGCACCACTTCACATGCACCACAACATCTTCTTCAGATGAGGGGGGCTGTCCACACTGAAAAAAAAGAAGTGAATAGTACTGTTTCTTTGTATGTGTGAGAAGATGTGATACACTACAAACATCATGTACCTGGACACGGACTCCAAATACTCCATTACTGTTAATTCTACTGTATGCATGCAAAGTATGAAAGTACTAGTTGTCAACGTCACTAATCATCCTGTATGTCACATATCTGACGTTTCCAGCAAAGATAAGAGCAGGAAAATAGTTTGAGAATCCTGTGAGTTCTGGTCACATTAATTCCTTTTAAACAGGTGAGGTGGAGCCGTGTGGCAGACACACACGGTCAAGCAATGTAGCACTTCCTCCAAATATCTGAGGGTGGACGCTTGAGCTGGTGTACCATGCTAAATGCAACAAGTTATCAGACAGGGTCCACTGCAAAAGGTAAATAGTCCTGACTGACACTGTTACTTTCTGCCACATCAGCTAAGTGCCTCGGCTCCAGCCTGCCGTTGCTGCGCTATTTCAAATCAAGCTACCTGGCTGCTGTGAAAAGGCATGTGCAGTCTATCCGTGCACTCATGTGTGGACAGCCCCCCTCATCTGAATAACACTTTGTTGTGCACCAAGAAATAAATAGTATTTATGACATATATTTAGGTATTTATTTATTTAATTCATTATTTATGGCAGGTATTTATTTATTTATTTATGTTTTTATTGTGGTCGACACAACATTCAGACAAATATTCATGTCAACACACATCAAGAACATGCTGCATGGATCTGGATGTGTGTGTTTGTGTGTTGTCTGGATGTAGTTCTGACTGTTTATCAATTACAAACATTATTTCTAACAACAAACAGATTCTTTTTTTTTACTTACATGTTTTTCTTGCAAAAAAAAAACACGTCTTTGAGATTTTAGACTAAATTTAGGAATAGAAAAGAGAAAATTTGAAAACTTGAATGCTGAAAGGAAATGAAGCTAGAACTGAAAACTAAGACTTTAAATTCTATATGAACATAAATTAAGTTCAGTTTGTAATTAAACAAATCAGATCCACAATAGTAACAGACATCCAGTGAACTGACCTCAGAGTCTCCAGTCTACAGTCTGGACTCTCCAGAAAACCACACAGATGTTTCACTCCTGAATCCTGCAGGTTGAAGTGGTAACTCAGGTCCAGATGTTTCAGATGGGAGGGGTTGGACTTCAGAGCTGAGACCAGAGAATCACAGCTGATCTCTGACAAACTGCAGAAACTCAATCTGAATAAAGAACAAAAGATGTTAATAAAATCATTGATAATCAATCAGATGTGTTCAGGTTTTAATGTTCAGATCAACATTACTACGTCCTAATCAATGAGCTGTTCTCTAAAATGAGTAGAGTTACTTTGTCCTTGTGTTATTGTGGATCATCATCATGTCAGCCTTCTACACACATCATCCAAACATCAACACAACATTCAGACAACTATTCATGTCAACACACATCAAGAACATGCTGCATGGATCTGGATGTGTGTGTTTGTGTGTTGTCTGGATGTAGTTCTGACTGTTTATCAATTACAAACATTATTTCTAACAACAAACTGATTTTATTTTTAGTTTACTTTTTTTACTTATACATTTTTCTTGCAAACAAAAAAAAACACGTCTTTGAGATTTTAGACTAAATTTAGGAAAAGAAAAGAGAAAATTTGAAAACTTGAAAACTGAAAGGAAATGAAGCTAGAACCGAAAACTAAGACTTTAAATTCTATATGAACATAAATTAAGTTCAGTTTGTAATGAAACAAATCAGATGCACAATAATAACATTCATCCAGTGAACTGACCTCAGAGTCTCCAGTCTACAGTCTGGACTCTCCAGAAAACCACACAGATGTTTCACTCCTGAATCCTTCAGGTTGTTTTCACTCAGCTCCAGATGTTTCAGATGGGAGGGGTTGGACTTCAGAGCTGAGACCAGAGAATCACAGCTGATCTCTGACAAACTGCAATCAACCAATCTGAATAAAGAATAAAAGATGTTAATAAAATCACTGATAATCAATCAGATGTGTTCAGGTTTTAATGTTCAGATCAACATTACTACGTCCTAATCAATGAGCTGTTCTCTAAAATGAGTAGAGTGACTTTGTCCTTGTGTTATTGTGGATCATCATCATGTCAGCCTTCTACACACATCATCCAAACATCAACACAACATTCAGACAACTATTCATGTCAACACACATCAAGAACATGCTGCTGACCTCAGTCAAGTCTCTCATTACAGGATCAATATCAAATCACACATGTTGAAAACAAACTGTTCATTATTTCATTGGTTCCATGACCTTCTTCTTCCTGTATTTGGTATCTCAGTAGGTTGGTGTCGTTAAAATGTTAAAGGACAAGTTCATATTTTCAAGTCTGTCTTCAAACAGCAGTCACATGTCAGATGAACATTACAGAGTTCTTAGAATTCCTACTGTCCACACTGACTGTGAAGTGGTCTCTTCCTAACAGAACTACACTGGAAGAAATGACTTGATGAGTTTCTCCACAGACAGTATGAACAGAAAGAATGATTCCTGACTCCAATAACTCTTTAAATGTACATGTGAACACTAGACTGGTCCTGATTTTAGATCAGACCGACCACCGATGACTGAGGAGACACCTGCTGATATTACAACATGATGCTCCTTCATTTAAACCAACTGTTGCTGGTCCATTTTCTATCTGTCAATCCTGACAAGAGAACTGTTTAATGTGATAAAAACATTCAGTGAACTGACCTCAGAGTCTCCAGTCTACAGTTTGGACTCTTCAGTCCATCACACAGATGCTTCACTCCTGAATCCTCCAGGTTGTAGTTGTTTCTCAGGTCCAACTCTGTCAGATGGGAGGGGTTGGACTTCAGAGCTGAGGCCACAACTTCACAGTGTCTCTCTGAGAGTCCACAGCCAGAAAATCTGTCATGACACATAAATATAACATATGTTAATATGAATGAAGACACTTTATTATTTACTTCATGCATGTGATAACAAACAGTTGGACTCATCCTGTTTGACATTTTGTTTTTCACATCAGTGATTCAGCTTCTTATCTGACATGAAACAATAATTTTCATCAGTTTCTCTTAAACCTGCAGACTTTTAAACTTTGCTTTGTTTTAATCTTTAAATGAATGGAGATAAATGGAGTTGCATTTAGGCTTCTTCCACACAGTCTGTCAGTGTGATCTGATCTAATGTCTGACTCCACAAAGTCGTCATGATTAAAATTATCAAAATGTGGAAAACATCCCTTTAAGACACATTTAGAAGAGATTAAAAATGTACGATTAATGTCTAATTACATATATTATTCTATAGACAACACTACTGCACTGTATTTATGAATGATGGAAGATAAACAGAAGTAAAAAATGTCAAAAATAAAGATTATTAAAATACACCTGTAACAAAATACAACTGACATGTAATGTAAACAAGTTAAACACTGTTTCATAGAGTGAAAAATTAATAGTGTGAACATTTAAAGAACTAAACTAATCTAAACTCATTCATAATGTTAGTTACATCTGGACTCACTGAGCCTTTCTGCAGTTCCTCACAGCTGGAATCAGTCTCCGTCGTCCCTCCCATGAAGTGTAGAACATGTTCAGGTTCAACTCATCCAGAACCTCCTCTGACATCTGCAGCATGTAGGCCAGAGCTGAGCAGTGGATCTCAGAGAGTTTCTTCTCTGATCTGTTCTCTGACTTCAGGAACTCTTGGATCTCCTGATGAACTGAGAGGTCATTCATCTCCATCAGACAGTGGAAGATGTTGATGTTTCTGTCAGGAGAAATGTTGGACATGTTCATCTCCTTCAGGTTGTTGATGGCTCTCTGGATGATTTTTGGACTGATCTGTGTCTGACCCAGCAGACCTCTTAACAGTCTCTGGTTGGACTGCAGACAGACGCCATGAAGGAAGCGAACCATCAGGTCCAGGTGACCATTTTTACTCTGCAGAGATTTCTCCATGACTCTGTTCAGGAAGACATCCAGAGTTGAGTCATTGTAGTTTTGTCCCAGGAAGTCCTCCAGCACCTCTGTCTTCCTGTTGGTGTAACAGTGGATCATGTAGACTGCAGCCAGAAACTCCTGAACACTCAGATGGACGAAGCAGAACACCTTGTCCTGGTACAGTCCTCTCTCCTCTTTAAAGATCTGTGTCAACACTCCTGAGTACACTGAGGCTGCTCTGATATCGATGCCACACTCTGTCAGGTCTGATTCATAGAAGATCAGGTTTCCTTTCAGCAGCTGATCAAAAGACAGTTTTCCCAGAGACTCAATCATCTTCCTAGTCTCTGGACTCCAGAGTGGATCTGTCTCAGATCCTCCATCATACTTGACCTTCTTCACTTTGGTCTGAACCACCAGGAAGTGGATGTACATCTCAGTCAGGGTCTTGGGCAGCTCTCCTCCCTCTCTGGTTTTCAACACATCCTCCAGAACTGTAGCAGAGATCCAACAGAAGACTGGGATGTGACACATGATGTGGAGGCTTTGTGATGTCTTGATGTGGGAGATGATGCTGCTGGCCTGCTCCTCATCTCTGAACCTCTTCCTGAAGTACTCCTCCTTCTGGGGGTCAGTGAACCCTCTGACCTCTGTCACCATGTCAACACACTCAGGAGGGATCTGATTGGCTGCTGCAGGTCGTGTGGTTATCCAGAGGTGAGCAGAGGGAAGCAGTTTCCCCCTGATCAGGTTTGTCAGCAGCACATCCACTGAGGTGGACTCTGTAACATCAGTCAGGATCTCATTGTTGTGGAAGTCCAGAGGAAGTCGACACTCATCCAGACCGTCAAAGATGAACACAACCTGGAAGTCTTCAAACCTGCAGATTCCTGCTTCTTTGGTTTCAGTGAAGAAGTGATGAACAAGTTCCACCAAGCTGAACTTTCTATCTTTCAACACATTCAGCTCTCTGAAAGTCAATGGAAATGTGAAGTGGATGTCCTGGTTGGCTTTGTCTTCAGCCCAGTCCAGAGTGAACTTCTGTGTTAAGACTGTTTTCCCAATGCCAGCCACTCCCTTTGTCATCACTCTTCTGATTGGTCCATGTCTTCCAGGTGAGGCTTTAAAGATGTCTCCTGGTCTGATGGTTGTTTCTGGTCTGTCTAGTTTCCTGGATGCTGTTTCAATCTGTCTGACCTCATGTTCATCATTGACCTCTGCAGTCCCTCCCTCTGTGATGCTCTGTGTAGATCTCATTCAGAAGAGTTGAGTTTCCTGCTTTAGCAATCCCCTCAAACACACACTGGAACTTCTCCTTCAGACTAGATTTAAGTTCACGTCGACAAACTGCAGCTTCATGTCCTGAATGGACAAACAACAAATAAGATCAGTAAATAGATTTCCAACATTTCCTGAAGGAATGAGTGAATATACTGTATCTTGTTCCATCTCTTTAGACATTAGTAAATGTTTAGTTCATTCATCAGCTTAAATGTTCATAGAAATCCTCTTACTGATCTGCAGACGATCAGCCAGCTCCTCCTGCTTCATTCTCCTCAGGAAGTTCAGTGTGATCTTCACAAATGCGTCTCTGCTGCTCCTCCTCTGCTCTTCATCCTCACCCTCCAACACCTCCTCATCCTCCCTCTGACTCTCTAAGCATTCTGGGTAATCTGGACTCAGATCCCTCTGAATCTTCTTCAGCTCCTTCTTCACAAAAGTGACAATGTTGTCCTCCAGCAGCTGGAAGAGAAAACTATCTGAGTGACAACCAGACTGAAATCATGGAGACAAACATCAGATTCATGTTGGACAGACTGACAGTCCACTGGTCTACAAAGAGCAGCATGGAGATGATGGAAAGTAGTTGTTGTCCATGTACAGACCTTAAATATGGAGTCCAGCTGTGTTTGACGCTGATGAACAGACTGATCACTGAGAACATTTAAACTCTGCTGCTTCACTCTGTGAATGAATCTTCAACAATTAGTTCACATTATTGTCTCCACCATCTGTAATTAATGTTTGTTTTTCCTCTCAAACATGAAGAGTTAATGACTGTGTGTTGTGTCATAAATAAATAATCTCTACTGTGACATTAATAAAGAGGTGAAACCACTGATCAATTCTAAACCTGATGACTGAGAATCACAGAAAGTCCACATGTCTCAATCATCTGATTTTTTTTGTTCATGAACTAGTTTCATAAACGTCTCCTCTCTGCTTCTGGACACTGATACAAACAGCTGATCTAGATTTGGTGAAATACATACGTTAACACTGGTGTCAGTGGTGACTTTGTTACTAAACCTTTTACATACAATACTCCATCAGATAACAGAGTCCTTCATCTTTCTGTCAGATTTACATCTTCCTGAACTATTTTCCTCTGAGTCCGAAAATGACAGATATAGAAGACTAGTTCTGTTCATATCTGTCAGTGATGATTTAAATGAATTTATATCTTACTTCATGAAGGAAGGTAACAGCCTTTCGAAGTTAAACAACCAATCTCTCATCATAGAGCTGGGTTCACGTTCTGGTTCTTGTGAGTCTGGTTTCTGTTGTTTCCTGGTAGATGGAGAGAAATCCTCAGTTTATCAGATTTAAACAATCAACAGATGAAACTTAACTTAAAGTCCAACAGGAATATTATCACATACATAAACCCAGAAAGCCTCTGACATCACACAGTAACCTAGTCTAAAGGTGCTGCTTGTGTTACCAGTCGATGATGAAAACATAAATGTTCCACAGTTAGTTCAGGAGAGACGTATTGTGGCTCTATAGTAGCAGGATTTACTCAGAAGTACATCTGACCATGATGTTAATTTTAAATTAATTTATAATTTACTTCTTCACAGTTGAGGGTTCTTGTCTTTTAAAGTGAATGATGGCTTCTTTTGATTGATCACTCTTCATAGACACACAGCTGGGTTCAGGTTTCTGCTGCTTCCTGATGGATTGAGAGAAATTCACTAATTATCAACATTCAACAAGTTCAACAAATTCTGAAGCTTCACACAATGAACATAGTATTTCACATATAAACTCCAGAGGACAGTTATTATTTCTTTACCTCTTCACAGTTGAGGGTTCTTGTCTTTTAAAGTTAATGAGTTCATCTTTTGATCGATCACTCCTCATAGACACACAGCTGGGTTCCGGTTTGAAGTCGTCAGATTCTTCTCTCTGATGACTCCTAGGAGACAAACATGAAAAACATTACCTCACAGTTACTGAAGCTGCTATAAAAACTAGAAAGAGCAGATCACTGTGGACCAACTGGACCACTGAGACCAGCTGAAAACCTGACTGAACACAAGGGGGCGCTCACTGACTTCTGTACGTCTTGTAACATTATCTTACCTTTTCTCAGATAAATGTTGTTGTTTAAAATGCTGTTCTCCACTCAGAGTGGTTTTAGAGGGAGGGACTCCCTCCTCTCTGTCCTCACACTGATCCATTCTGCTGGATTCACATCAGCTCACACACACTTTCTACCTTCACCTGCAGAGGAAACACAAATCATTCACCTGAACATCAAATCCTTGACATCATTTCTGCTGTAAAATCATCAGCTGCTCCTCCAGTGACTGGTTCTTATTTTCTGACTCATATCAGATGCTGTTTCTTATGAGTCCACTTTCTGTCTTCTACTATCAGTTGTTGTTTTTCTACTATCAGTCCAGTAAACTGAGTCATGAAGCTGCAGAAGTGAAAAGCAGTTAAACACAGACTGAACCTTCATCTACAAACATTAAAGAGCAGAAACAAAGAGTAAAGTTACTGAACACAAAGTTAAAGTTTGAAACTAAACTTGCAGCTTATTTAACCAGTCCTGAAACAAATCCAACAATTCCCTCTCCACACAAAAATGACAAAAACGTCTCAACACTTTGAATTATAAATTCAGAGACAGAAGTTCATTTTTTCATCCTCTGTTGATGTGTTCTTCTTTAGCATTTTCATTTCTAACAGAATATTCTGGTCACAACCTTTAGACGGAGTTTACACAGAGAAAAAGATCTGCGACACAACGGTGGTGAAAGTGAAAGTAACTTCATTTATCTGATAATAATGTAGACTGATCTTCAAACAGAGTGACGCAAACTTAATAATGAAATAAGAAGTGAACATCTTCTACAAACATTACAGAGCAGAAACAAACATTAAAGTTACTGAAGACAAAGTTAAAGCTTTAAACAAATCAAACTTACAGTTTATTTAACCAGAAGACTCCGCTACAACCTGAACACTGAACAGCTGAGCTACTTTTAGGAAGGAGGCGGGGTTTTAACTGTGACGGCACAGGGGAAGATTTTTTCAAAATAAAATGACGGTCATATTTGTTATTGATTTATTTAACTACTGTTATTGTCAGATTTAATTTTTTTTTACATGTGTATAATCTTCTGCATCAGTGTGTTCAAATTACTATAGTGTTGTGTTATTGTTAAAGTAAAAAAAAAAAATACATAATATATAAATATATATTTATAAAAAATATATTAGGAACAGATGAATCCAGAAACTATCACGATCACTCGACTCTAGTGGTCACTGTCGGTAACTACAACTGTCCACATCCAATAATACTCACATCCACGTTTACTGCAGTGTTGTCAATGACAATGGCTGAGTTGTTTGTTTCCATATTTTTATTGGAGTTTGTACCAAAGGAAATATCAAAGATTTTATATGTTGAATGCACTATATTTATTCTCACACCTGTAAATGTTGGTCACTTTCAGAATATGATTCTCCATAAAAAAAATAACATGTATCCAGCTCAGTTAATTATTTGAATATATATATATACATGTTTAGTACATTTTCCTGACAACTTTTAAAGTTCATGGACACACAGGCCAACAAATCACAGCTTCAATATAGAATAAAGTATATAAAATGTACAAATCACCTTTACCTGTACGTTTCAGAAAGGACTGTTGATGCTGGCAGGTTTATGATATTCATTTGTGTTTTCATTTTGTTAGGAGTGGTATTATGTGTGTTAAGAATAAACTGACTCCAACCCTCCACTCACCTCAGGGTCTCCAGTCTACAGTCTGGACTCTTCTCAAGATCAAGAAGCTGCTTCACATCTGGATCCTGCAGGTAGTTTTGACTCAGGTCCAGATATTTCAGATGGGAGGGGTTGGACTTCAGAGCTGAGGCCAGATAATCACAGCTGATCTTCCTGACTGACTAAGTTTCATTCAGTTCAATGTTATTTATTTACAGCGTCAAAAATAAATGAATAAAAAATACATAAAAAATATGTGTTTAAAAGCTGGGCCGCTTATTTATTTATTTTTTTAAATGATAATAATAATAAAGAAAACATTGCCAGTGCCAATAGATATTTTATTTTTGACATTTCTTTTGACCGGAAGTGGAAGGTATATGAAGTTTGTCTGACTTTACACCACAAAGAGGACAGACTTGGGCAGAAATGTGTTTTTCAGTGAGCGATACATCTGTGAAGAATAATTAATTAGATCTGTGGTCTGATGGCGAATCCCATTATTATTATTATTATTATTATTATTATTATTATTATTATTATTATTATTATTATTATTATTATTATTATTATTTAATATTCTTTTATTTTATTTCTTCTATTTTATATGATAAGTCTTACAGTAAACTGAAGCTGTAGCACTTGTGCTAGTTACATGTTGGTAAATTTAATCCGCTACCATCAAATTAAACAATATCGACAGTAACGCAAAATAATCAGTGAAATAAAACAGACATTTGATGATGTGCGTGAGTTATTTTGATCTGTGTGATGAAAACTGGCCCCTTATTTTAAAGAAAACACCGCCAGTATCAATGGGGACGATGGTTAGCTCTACTACTAGCTTGGCTGTAGTTACACTTTACGGCCACAAGAGGGCCTGACTTTAACATACGGCTCTGTGTTTGGGCATTAACTGGTTATAGATTTGTTTTTCGTGGACTATATCTAACTAGATCTGTAACGAATAATTAATTAGAGCTGAGGTCTGATTCTATAATGTTTTGGTATAATTTTTAAAATATTTTTTCATTTCTATACAGTTATTGACCCCAATACTTCGGGTGTAACGACTTCAGAAGACGTAGGTGTAGTTACAAACTGTGGCCACCGGAGGGCAGTGAACAAACAACCTCATCAATCAACCACAATTATCATATATAATTTTATTTATTTATCCTTCTCAGTTCAATATTATTCAACTTTTTCGTCTGGACTTTTCTTAAGAGACATCTATAAATTATTAAAAAAATTCCAAATAAGACAAAAATAAATCACTAATCACTACAAGGAAATTTATGTTTGCATTTTCCTGTCTGGACCTGACAGTCGACCGTCAGCCTCCTCAAACTCAACACAACCATCAACGCTCTCATTACTTTCTTTTCCATATTTTTTGTTTGGACACGTACTGTTGTGAAAATGAATCATTTCCAGGTTTCCACAACCCGCGTTGATGTACAAACAGATTTAACACAGAGCAGCAGAGGTGGAACCTTTCAGATCAAGAGACTTCAGAGAAAATCCTGATAGAGACGATGCAGAGATCAGCGTCTCCTGCCTTTAATGGTGCAACCAGAGAGAAAAACTACAACAACATCAACAGCAAATTCAAGAACCAAAATCTCTATTTAACTAATTAATGCACATGAATCTGTGCAGAGAAAGACATGAACACAAACAGTGACTCCATGAACTGAGCTGATACTTTCACGTAGCATCACAAACCCAATATCTAGAAGAACCTGAGTTCCTACCCAACATGGAGCAGATGAGAAGGTTTTTAGTTTGTATTACTCTGACCAAAGAGAAGCTAAAATCACAACAGATGAAACAGACTCTGCTGCAGAGACAGAGAAACATTAATGAATGAACCTTTAATAAGAAGAAACCTTTCATCACCAGTTAAAACTCAAGCTAACAGCTCTGTAATGAATGAAGCCAGATTATTATTTTAATCTACGTTAGGTGACCAGTTAATGATCCAGATATAGACCCAGGTGCTTCCAGGTCTGAACCACCTCTACACACTCCCTGTTGATGGTTACAGGCTGCAGGTGGAGCCTGGACCTCCACAAATCCACCACCGTCTCTGTAGTTTTAGCTGAATTGATCAGAAGGTGGTTCACTTTACACCATGAGATGAAGTTGTTCACTAGATTCTTGTTCTCCTGCTCTTGTTCATCCCTGATACATCCCACAATTGTAGTGTCATGTGAAAACTTCTACATGTGACAAGACTCTGTGTTGTAGTTGAAGTCTGAGATACTTAAAATATGATATGATAGATATACTAAAATATGTATTATTTGATGTTAAAACATTAAAAAAACTAATTAGTAATTATATACAACTGGTCATCATTTCAACAGATTTCACTGTGTTATATCTATACATCTGTACATCAAGTAAACACCAAGTTTATGGAATAAAAATGTAAAAATGAAATGAAATGACTTATCTCCATCGTCTTGATGCACTGGAGTTCATAGTTCAAATATTATTTATCTTGATGTAGAAATATGGATTGTTTTTCTAATTTAATAGAAGTTTATTTAAAAGATTTAATTGTAATATAAAATAATAACAGCGCTTCGAAAAATATCATTCGTAAAGAATAGTTTATTCTCATCCTGAGTAGTTATTGCCCTCTGAAC